>NW_010397081.1:15404-18963 GCF_000710305.1 Buceros rhinoceros silvestris | reverse complement strand
GGGGCGCCGAGGCGATCAGGGCCGGGGAGTTCACGGCCCCCGGGCACCCGGGCTGAAAAGATACGTTCACGCTGCTCTCCGTAAGGCAGCGGGAGTAAATTCAGCGCTTTTACTGCTTCTTCATGCCCTTCTTGTCACTCAGTGTTGTCTCCTAGGACAATAAAAGTATCACCGTGTCACAGACACGCTCCGCACCCTGCTCTGAATGACCCTGCCTTTAGCGGGGTGGGGGGGGAGGTTGGAGTAGATGATCTCCAGAGGCACCTTCTGACCACCACCGTTCTGTGACTCTGATCCTAACCATTTCAGCATCGCTGAGCAGACTATGCTGATAGCTTATACCTGTAGAGTTTACCATAGATGTAATGAACTCTGTCTATAGTAACTATAGCAGCACCACAAGGACAGGTCTTGTACAATATGGACACGGTTCTCAGCTGCTGGAGATTTCCAAGGCTGACTTTAATTTCCTGTCTGAAATATGGGTGTCAGAAAACTTCACCAGGACACTGCAAGTTGTAAGGGCGCTTTGGTACCCTCAGAACACGGCGCTGTGATATGTATTTCCTTCAGTGTTTAAATGACAGTAGAATACAGACACACTTTCCTGAGCATAATGTCTCCTTTTCCTCACATGACCCTTCAGCGACACCAGTGAGCCTCACAAAGTACTAACCAGCTGCATCTCCATCAACAAGCAAAGTCAAGTAACTGCCGCCTGTTTGCCCACTTCTCTTTCGTGCCTGGAAAGCACCTGCCCTGCTCCCAAGCAGTTCTGCTCCTCAGAGCCGACTGCCACCCTCTGCCTCGCTCTCCTCTTGCTGCGCTCTTACAGCGACATCCCAAAGCGACTCAACGCTGACGTAATAAACTGTGAACGGGAATTTCCTTTGCCAGGGCGGTCTTTTTCTGGATGAAAACAGTGCCAGTGCTGACAGCAACAGTGCACGCAGCCAGTTCACTCCAACTCTCTGGAATTGTTCAGTTCTGTCTTGACTCCGTGCTGCCTGTATTTTCCTCTGAATTCTTGCAGCAGAGACAGTTTCAACACAAAGTTCAGGCGGAGAACACGTCTTGCTCTCAGGAAAAGGGCTTTTTTAAGCATGAGAAGAACGGACTGGAAATAGAAAGTATTAACAACTTTCCTTCTAGAACAACCCCACTTCCCCATTCTCCTCGGCTTTGGTCTGTGGTAAGGGAAAACTTGTTTTATTTAAATATTAAATTTAATTGAAAATTAAATTTTTAACTCCTCCTCGAATTGAAGGAGTAAACGAATTAACGTATTTTGTAGAATTACAAAATATAGGCACAACATTGAAAGAAATGCGAGAAAACTTGCCAGCCCAACAGGAAGCCACACCGCACACAGGCATTGCAATTCTCTCTCTAACTGTATGCTCCTCTGCCTGTTTTTTTTTTCTCCCAGCTGCCCCGCAAGCTCCAAATAGAGCATTTTGAATACAGTCCCTTCAGGCACCCAGAGACACCTGCTACACAGGCCCTGCCTGCAGAGTAACACTCAATTCGTTCCTGAGCTGGGCCAGCTCGGATTTTAAGGGGGTACAGATGAACGCTCGGTTTTGGTGAATCACCAGCTAAAAGCCGCCTTACAGGCATGATACCGACATTAACAGCAGGAGCAGTGATCACAGAATTAAGGGCTGAGAGTGAATTATTGTTCTGAAATGCAAAGAGGATGAAATTGGCGTCTGCCACAACACAAAGTCCGAGTTCTCCTTCCGGCTCTGCCTCAAATGATCTTCTCTTGCTGTAATTCAGCCTAAAGGAAAATAAAGTTTATAGGTTCATCGACTTCCTTAGAATTGTTTAACTCTTTATCAGATTTGCCTGAATCTAGAAGAGTAAATTGCTCAAAGATGCAACGGTAATGCAAGTTCTGTGAAAAGACTTTTAGGAATAAGTGACTTCTCCCCACTGCGGGAAAAACTGCAACATTCCTTTGTTTCTGACCAGACATCAGCCTCTAAGTTCAAGTCCCAAACTGGCAGGAAATGAGGTCTCCCTTGGCCAGGTGACGAGCTTTCTGTCAGGAGCTCTGACATTTCATCCGTGGTCGAGGCAGACAGAGCAGGACCAGCAGATACATGACACCAAGTCTGCCCCGGACACAGAGACAGCAGC
The DNA here is from genome assembly GCF_000710305.1 of Buceros rhinoceros silvestris. Classification (NCBI taxonomy): domain Eukaryota; kingdom Metazoa; phylum Chordata; class Aves; order Bucerotiformes; family Bucerotidae; genus Buceros; species Buceros rhinoceros. The sequence continues at coordinate 16,818 of NW_010397081.1, read as the reverse complement.
AGCATTGCTCAGCAACCAAAGAACCAGCGTGGGGCAGGAAGGCTGATGGGGAGAAAAAGAAAGTGCTCTCACATCCTGCTCCACCAGCAGCCCAACATTTCAATTACAGCTACCTGGCGAAGAACTAAAACACGCAGTGCATGTATAGCAGAGTGGCTGCGTTTGACTGAGCAGGCTTTCAGGCAGCAAAGCTGAGTCCCCAACACAGGGTGCAAGGGCCTTTGCATTCTTGCTCCATCGGGTGCTTTTCTGTCTCCTCAAGAACAGAAACTGCATCTTCCACCCCCAGGCTAATCCTGGTTTCCCCTCTCCATTACCGGCCTCAAGACTCAGCAGCAAACCTACAGCTACACTATTTGACAGAAACAAACCCTCTTGTTTCGCCAGGTTGGAGTGCTCCCACCTTCCCGCCAGCAGCCTTTTAGCACTGACCTTTTATGCAAAGGACTAGTCTACATTCTTCAGCAAATGGAATCCCTTCCCATCAACTTTTAATCTCATTTACACTGACAACTATTTAAATCATGATTTCTCTCCTTCAGTATCTGAAGATTTGCTGTGCATCGATAACATGTATCCAGTATGAAGAGATCACAGAAACTCAGCTGCTTCTTCACACTTGTACAGCCATGAGGTACTTTTGGCTCATCCCTCATCATAACCTTAACAAATAACAACCACGCACCGTTTGATTTAGCAATTGCTTGGCACCTGCCTCTTTCAGGGCATACTGGAGCGCAGACTAAATAACAGTTCCCCTGGCCTTAAACCTCACTAACATTTCCAAGACTGCCTCATTATTTGATTTTTGGTATAAGCTTGATGGGGCATGGGGTGGGGAAAGCAGCAATGCAAGAGAGGTTTAATTACACCAACAAGCCCCTTCACTTTGTCATCTGGGACTATTGCCATAGAAAAATGCTTTTTCTAGGCAGCAGCCTAGGGAACACACATCAGTTATTTGAACTGAAGAGGATATGCTCTGCCTGAGCACTCATGACACCATCCCATCCTCTGGGAGACTCCAGCACATCAGAAACATGAAGAGAAAGATGGATTTTGTCAAAAAACAATCACTCACTCTCAGCTACATGTTTAACATGAGACAGAAAACATGGTTATGGGTAGCTGAGTTCATGTAGAATTCCTCTTTCGCATCATTTTGTTCTGTAGAGAAAACTCACTGAATTTATCTGCTTTGCTCCAGGTTAGCGTGGGTTCTACAGCTGGCACAGAAGGCAGAGAAGTTTATATTATATACATCTGTTCTCCGTAGCGTTAAACCCCTTTTAGTCCCTAAGGAAAGCAACTTTTCCCCAAGTACAGTTAAATCTTTGCAGGAGGAAACTATTAGCTTTAAACTTGCTGTAAACGTTAACTATTTATAAGGCTTAATGGCATTGATGACTTCAGC
>NW_010397081.1:13951-15324 GCF_000710305.1 Buceros rhinoceros silvestris | reverse complement strand
CAGCAGGAAATAGTGAGGGATTTAATTTGCGAAGCCGTCCCTGCTGTTTGCATAAGCTCCTCGTTTCACCATTGGGCTAAAAGTACACGGTCTTCAAGTACATGCTTTAGAATGAGCCCGTTGACTTCATGTGGCAAATACCTTCCCTTTTTACAGCATCTGAACCTTCAAGAGCAAGCACAGTGGATTTTTATGTGAAAAACTTGACTTCAGTTTAATCTTAACTCCTTTGCGTCACGTTTCGGTATGTCTTACTGAAAATTCGCATCTTCACTTGTGATGAAAACTGGTCATTTGGCAGTATCTTGGATTCTGTTACATCAGCTTCCTGGCAAAATTCTCTTGCCATTTTGGGGTAAATTATAACACCCTGCCAGATGTCATTTGGTTCTTGTGTTGTTATGAAACATTCACTTCAGCTTACTAAACATTCTGCGTTGTACCATACGCACAGCCTAGCATTCACAGGAACTCTGGAACTGAAGATAGGATAAAAAATTACAATATGGTTAGAACAGTTGGTTACAGCTAAGTTGCACCTCTAAGGTACTGCACATTGTGCCTTCAGTCCAGCAAAGTGTAGGAGTGTAGTTTGACTGCCGTTACGATTAGGTCTCTGTACTACTGGATCACCTAGAAATTGAAATTTCTTCTTGATGAGGTGGAAGCAAATTTCTTTTGATTCAGCCAGAACTTCCAATCTGATATTTATGACAGTTTTTATGCTTTATGGGGGAGGAAACAGGACACGATCCATCACAGAATCTGCCAGGACGAATTGCTCATTCGGAGTTGATTCACATAATGAATTAGAGGAGCAACTTCACATGGTTTCACTGCTTTGCATCATGTAGCTACAGCATCTCTGAAACAGTGATGATCCTACTAAACCCAGAGGTGCTGTTTCACAAAAACAGGGTCCCACTTGAACTCAGTAGAGTTTCTTCTGCTCTTAAACATCAGTCAAGCACTTAAAAGCTTTGGTAGACTTGTAAATTTAGACCTCTGACAATTTACTTGGTCCTATCATTTCCGATATTGAGAACGTGTGAAAACAAAACTCTCAGCTCAGTAACTGTGGCTGAGAAAGATGCGAGTTCATCCAGACCACGGAGATGGAATAGTGTCATGTTGAACAAGTAGCCTTTATTAAGGGGTTGAATTAACTTCTCAAGATCTTTTGAGCTTCTAAGCTGAAGTAATTAGCATAGCTTACAGATGGGGAAGAGAAATATTTTGGTATCATAACCAAAGTAGTCTTTTCCCCTGTGAACTGGAGCACCATCTAGAATATTGCATGAACACTTCAAAACCCATCCTGTCCCCCCTCTTTTCTCACCCAACATTTCCTTTCAGATATTTCAAGAAATTCT
>NW_010397081.1:8485-13855 GCF_000710305.1 Buceros rhinoceros silvestris | reverse complement strand
TCCCTATCTATCCTATAAAAGAAGAAATAATTATGGAAGAGTGAATAACATAAAAAGTGAATGCATTACATTAGCCATGATACGAAAATTACCCAAGATACATCTAAGTTTGAGATTCTGATGATTTGTTGTTTACAGCTGACGGGATTTCCCTCGGCAGTAAAACGCTGGCGATGTGCATGAACGCATGGGGCACTGAGCCTTTACGCAGTGAAATGAAGCCTTTAAATCACAAAAAGATTTGGCTGTTATACAGTGTCATGTTTAAACGACATGTGACAGTAACCAAACCCACAAGACTGCATCTCTCATATTTGCTCTCTTTCGGAACAATCTCAGCTTGCACAGCAGATCAGTTTTCTAAAAACAGATAACTAGAGCTCACACAGTCAGACCTTTCATTTAGAAGGCCACAAAAACAATCACTAAGAACCAAAACATCTTTTACTTAAACATTGTCCTTACAGACAGCTATTTTACTTCACTTCAAAGTGCTGTGAAAATTATTGTCTCTAAAACTATGTTCCATTTATTATTCTCTCTCCTTTTTTTTCCCTCCTAAATTAATCTTGGAGCAAGTTTTGACTTTTTCTAATGAGTATCAACACAGGAAAATCCTAAATTGTTTAAGCAAAGTATTTGCTACTGGATCAACATCCATTTTTTTTCCAACATGTGAACAAGTGCAAACAAGGTTCTTTCAGGAGCCCATTTGAAAACTTTATAGGTTCTGCTGTGTCCTTTTTGAAATGGAGAAGAAAATCAGCCCTGGTTGTTTCAATATTTAGGTCCACATTTTGTCATTTGGGAAGCAGATCCATTGCTTTGACTAGAATTACCTGGAACAAACACTGTTTTAGCACAAGATGTTTGTCAGCTGATAAAACAGTCCCTGTGTCTCAGTTAATAACATGACATGATTTCATCAAGAAGTTTCTGTCTTGAGGGGCCCAGGGCTATTTTATTTTCTAGTAGCACACTCAACCTAATTCCTATCTCTGACCTAGAGATGAGCACACACAGTTCCTTCAATGTCTATTTATCACACACGGGAGTCGACAAATCTCTTTTCCATAGTTACAAGTAGTTTGCAAAGATGTGACAGTTTGCTCCAGTCACCAACCGGCCCTGAACAAGGAGGAAAACACAAAAGGATCAGTAAACGTGAGAAATGCCTTCGGTATCAGGGAACCAGACAAACTGATGCTACTTTCTTCCCTACTAATTTGAAGGGGTGCTGTCTGACTGCTGCTCAGACTGATAATCCACAAAGTATTTGCTACTGTCTTTAGCCAAAGGGCTCAAGCAGTGCCATCAGCAACTTCATTACAGACCCTGAAACAAAAATCAGATACTGCAGCTCGAAGTCTGAGGAAACGGCATCAATAATGAAGCCAGCTGCAACATGGAAGCTGTGGTAAGTGAGAGTCATGTAGGTCGTTAATAATTCATAACGGCTCTTTTTCAAACACTGACATTTCCATGACGCTGGTTAGGTCTGTTATTAGGAGATCATCGCATCACCTGTCGCTCAAGCGTAACTTTGGTAACTTTGGAAGAGAAGCTGCTGGATAATATACCACACGGAGTTACACCAGTGAGGCAAGCACACGATGATTTCCCCAGCAATTTGGGATTGGGCACCTGACTTTAATTGCTGGCATTGAAAAACTCTCTGTCCATAAGTCGCTCTCCCTTATTCCCTTTCTTTTCCCCTTTGGGAAGGGAGAGGGTTAATAGAGAGCAGCTGTCCTTTGTCTAGCAGCCAGCCCAGCCTCAACACGTGACAATACAATAGTAATTGTGAGAACAAGAATCTCAAAGTCAGCCTTGGGTTAAATTAGTTCTAAAACTGTGGGTTTATTTTGTTTGGGGTTTTTTTCAAGTGTTTTAGAAATAGAAGAAACCTGGTAAAGTGATTCTCACGTGCTGCAGAAACACAAATGGTGTTTCTGCTGCTGCAAGAGGAGTATCAAAACACTCTTATCTCTATGTCAGACAGAGGGACCGAGGTCATAGGAGAATCTGTATTTTTCCACTGATCAAAAGGAACGGGCCAGGTGCTTTGTGCCTCCTCTGCAGCCGGAGAGTGCAGTTGCCTGGTAACTTGTTCTGAGCTGTTGCATATTAATCACTCAGATGTAGGAACACAAAGCTACCGCTTCAGTTTATCAGCCGAAAGAGTTCACAGCAACACGACAGTTCACAGCAGTTCAGGAAGTTTAACAGTGATTTTAGTGGAATTGGTGCACATGTTTATACAGTTTGATGAATAGAACTTCTATAAATATAAAGGAAGCAAGTAAAGTTACTTCTCTGTGACTTTAGAGCACACAAAAGGCGCAGTCTGCAAACCAAGTATCAATTACCAGCAAGATTAACCATTTCACAGGGTATCATGTAACGTCTCAGACTCGGCAAGCATGAACTGACAGACCTTTATAACTGGAAAATTTTACAAGAGTTCTAACGATGTACCCAAAACTGACGTCTTTGGCCTGACTCCTTGTCTTCAGGAAACAAGTATCTTAATTCTAACCGAGGATAAAACTTGTCTATAGATTTCCTCTTGTAAAAATGAAACTGTTCCAATTATACTGTTTGCTGATATTTAAGATATTGAATCGTGCCAATAAGAAGCAACTTTAACCAATCCCACGCACCCAGCTACAAACCATGACCATACATGACTCCTGCATCAGATCCTGTTTCCTTCCAGCCATATATCATCAGCATAAGCTGTGCAAACCCATTTAAATCAACAGGTTTTTCAGGCATAAAAGCAGAATCCAACATCACTTAAACCTCATGTCCTACTGATAGATAAGATTTTCATGGCTACTCACAACTGTTAAGAAGCAAATACATTTGTTCTAAGATCAAATTACTTGTATAATTTTAAAACTATCAGAGACTACAAAGACTACATACAGCTTATCAAAGCTCTATAATATCAAATAGATACATTTACCTACTAATGTAGGAAACTACCGACAAACACCAAGAGATGACCAAAGGTTGCAGAGGAAAGGCTAAAAGGTAGAAAGAGAAAAAAAAAACCAAACATCAGTTTTACAGAAAAAGGAGTGAGCAGCCCACAACATTGGTAGAGGACAAACATTTTATCCCCACTTCCTCTACCCATTCTTCTTCTTTCTTTTTTCTTTTTTTTTTTTTTTTTTTTTTTTTTGGATTGTGGGTTTTCTTCTTTCTAAAGGAAATAGCTTTTCCATTGTGAAACATATTGTCAGGGACATAGCAGAGGCCAAAATTTGAGAGGATCAGCCGAATTTTAAGACACAGGCCAAGACTACCGCTCCAAAGGATCTGCATCACAGTGAAATGCAAACAGCTATTTTGATAACAACACATATTATTCACTAGGTTTGTCTTTTACCCTGTGGTATAGTTACTAGAGTGGAGAAGAGTCACCCCAGGCAAGAAATGCAAGTCACAGCACACTGTCCTTTGAAAGAACCACGGCCTGTCAGCTCATGGCTCTGAAGTCTTACTACTGACGTGATTCTGCTGGACGGCAAAGAGTTCTGAAGTGGACTGCTGGCTGTATCCAACAGTCACAGCGGAGCAGCAGCGTATGATAATCTTCACTTATTCGCTTTTAACCAATGTTCCAAACGCTTTAATTCTTAAAGTAGGTTTACCCTTTGCACAAAGTCCTCCTTCAAATGCAGGTTCTGTTCTTTTCAGATTTAACGCATGAGCAGAAATCAAACCTATGTAACCATGGACATCTGCAAATTTTTCAGTCAACTTCAGCAGCAGCAGCAGCAATGGTCCTCAAGCATCTTTCCTAAAGCAAACACTTCATTCTTTGAAACTGTTTTTAGCAAATGTTAGTAATGCTGCACCACAGGCTCTCACTCCCAGTCACACATGTACTTCCCAACACTGTTAGACAGGTTGGTATTTTAAAAATCACCATCATAACTTGATACAGGTTTGGCCCTTTCCCAAGCCTGACCATAGGGAGAAGCAGCAAGTACAAACCAGGCAAAGATAATCCTGCCAAAGAGATTAAGCATTATTTAAAAAGTAAGACTATCGCCTACCTATCCATAAAGTCATGAACATGAAATGCATGATGGCTTGTTAGCAACAATATTTGAACTTGGGCATGCAAAACGTCCTTCAATTGAATTCCAAACTCAATCAATTAATTACTGGGCAACTGCCCAAAGATAAAACATTTATTAAAAGCCAGTAGTAAGCCAGAAACCTCTTCCCACTTCGTATGGTAAAGAAACCATAGTGAATCCTGAACAGGGAATAGGTATTAGGCAGGGAAAGCCTGCATAACTGTAACTATAGGGGAATGCAATAAAACATTCAGTGCTTTGCTTTCTTCTTCTAATTAGTTCATCAGGATAATCACACAAACATGGAAACATTCACAACAGCAATCCTCAGGTCACTTGAAAATCCTGATAATGCTGCAATACACATCAGCAAAAATTGAGGATGTGGGGAGGGCACTTTAGGTCTTGTCATTTTCATAGACATTCACACACAAGAACATACATATACACCTCCACGCCACAACCCCAAACAGCCACCTTAACTATGGCTGCCAGTGAACTGAAATAGCGGGCGGAAAGGAACCGTGTCCATACTACAACACTAAGACATGTGGTAAAACTAAAGATCACTGTGATCGGTGTCATCTTAAAGAAGAAAAAAACACCCCAAAAATGAGGAGGAAAACTGAAAGGAACCGTCACTGAGCATGTGATGACCCAGAGTAGCAGAAGGCAAGTTTCCTGTCAGACCAAGCATGGCAAAAGGATCTAGTAAAGCAAATCCCTTGCAATCTCTTGCTCCCAAGGCCCCATCGTCGGCTTTTCTTTCTTCTTCTAGTGACAGGACAGCAAAGCATCTCCTGTCCCTGTGAGCCCACACTGTACCCTGCTCATCCCTGCAGTAACAGCGGGCACTTGTGATTCCTCTTCAAAGACATCAACACACAGAAATCAGTAGAGCAGCATGTTATGGAAGCATAAGCTGCACAGGACATGATTTAGAACTGGTTATTTTTTTTTGCCCATCATGACAAAATAAAACCAGCAATTCCTTGACAGAAACTCCCCTAAAGTAGTAGCCGCCCCCCAATATCTGACAAGATTTATATCACAGGAGAACAGATGCAGCCACAGGAACGCTTACTCTTAAATAACTATTCGAAATCCACTAGCTGCCCGGGCAGCTCCCAGTTTAATTCAGTTCACACAGCACCACTCCGTGGTGGCAGCGGAGGCAGCACCGACACAAATGACAAGTTTTAACAACAGCTTTTTTGGGGTTTTGTTTTTGGTGGTTGTTTTTTTTTTACCCCCTAACCTGAACTAGGTCTGG
>NW_010397081.1:6119-8451 GCF_000710305.1 Buceros rhinoceros silvestris | reverse complement strand
TTTGTTTTTGGTGGTTGTTTTTTTTTACCCCCTAACATGAACTAGGTCTGGTCTGTCTGTCCTCACTTGCCAAACACCACCACAGTGCCTTTACTAGAAGAAAGCAGATCTAGCAAGCAAAAGAATTCCAAGTGAGCTGAACCGCAAGGCCAGCAGAACCAAGGGCTGATGAGCATCAGATGCATTTGCTTTGAAGAGCTTTCAGCATTCTACAGTGCTCTGCCACGTGGTGTATGGTGACACAGCCTGACGCAGCGTTTAAACAAATGATCCAGCTGAGTGTGTGCCTGTGCTCCGAAGAACAGCATTCTCTGGGCTCATGACTTGTGCTTTTCATGGATTTGGGGCGCCAACAAATGCAACAGATGTAGCAAACCTGAAGACTGACCGCAACTGGAACATACCTATCATTTGCCAACCAGTTACAAAAGCCTATCTCACTTCTGCACTTCCATCACAGAACACAGTAACCTACGAAAGGGAAGAAAGCCTTTTATTCACAGCAGATCAGTGCGCCTTTAAAGAAAGTCATGATTTCAACTCACAAAGTCAGTGTTATCATTTTCTGAAGAAGAAATCTTTGTCTTTTATCAAATGCCAGCTGCAAGAGTGGGTAAGCAAAACAACCAACCAATCCCCAGCCACACTCATACCCCAATATATATAATGTGTCTTCAACCATGCCCACTGTACCAGTTTACACTTCGGGTCCTTCTCCTCCAGCTATACAAGAATAAGACAATTTTGTGTTAATGCCATGGATTTGAGTTTTGCAAACCCATACATCAAAGTTCTTGCTTTACAACAACATTTTAGCAGATAGAGACTTTGTGGTAGAGCGCGAAAGTGATTTGTAGATTCAATACTATCCCCCTCTCCCAATGGCGGAACTCAGTTACTGCCAGAGAAGCACGACAGAAACAATCTCTAAAATACAAAGAACGTTTAACAAAACACAAAGGAGTTCCTAGACAACACATATTTTGTTTTTTATCTTCATTGCTCACTTTAGGGAGATGATTCTGTCTGGAAACACTACAACTCAGCTTTAAATGCACAAAGAACATGTTTCCCGTCATGAAGAATGTCTCCCATTGCTGATTCCTCTCCAGACTGTTGCTATACAGGGAAGCTGGTTTCCTCTTTCCAACAGAGCCCAACAACTAATAAAGAGCCTGAACCCCTCTACACGCGGCAGGGACTAAGTCAGCACAGCAGCTTCCTGTGAGGGAAGTAAAGAACAGAACAAGAGAAAAAGAAATACAGAAGGAAAGACATGACTAAGGGGGGGTGGGGGGAGGAAAGGAGCATAACCATTCCTTTTATTGATATGTTCTTAGTAATTAGCTGAGGACTTCCAAAGACAAAGAGCTTCGCTGCTTTGAGGGACAAAGTAAGAACAAGCCTAAAGCAGAGTCTTCCTGACCTCGGAACATGCATCCCTAAAAGAGACATGAGTTGTAATACAGAAACACATTGATGTCTTGCTGGAAATTTGTACTCTAAAATTAATCAGCAGCTTCTGCTTTGAGGGCAGTCATACCACCAGCTTAACTGGATGGTCGTCATTTTCCCCCATACAAGAGGTCAGAACTATTCTTCAAGAACACAGAACAATAACCAAAGCATAAAAAGGCTTAGATATTAAGATGGCACTTGCTCAGTGACACAGCAAGGAGCTGCAAGGTAGGTGAGACAGCAAGAGGGTGATGTTTCCTCATGCACACACAGCCCATGTTGACTCCAGTCAGTCTTCCTCTTCTCTTCCCATAGGATTAGGAACGTCCTTACGTAGAAAGTTCAGACTTTGCAGCCGTCTATACAGACAAGCAAAAAACCCCTACAGGTCTGCTTCTGTGCTGTTAGGAAGTTGCAGAACACAGCTTGGGGATACAGAACCACAATATTTAGTTACTGTTTCAGTACTGATCTACATACACCAGTGCGTGATAAACTAAACCCCACAGTGCTTCTGATTTGGTATAATTCAGCAGACCCCCAGGTTTTTTCTGGAGCATTCTCTGGGAATCACATGGTATCACAACCGTGAGCTCGTGAAAACACACAATAACGGATGAAATGTAGAGGTATTCCACCGACATGCTTATCCAGGCAAACACTCGTGAGTTAAAAGCCACTGTAAGAACCAGCCTAGAGAGCCAGTGACTCCCTCGCACACCTGAAGACCAGAAAAACATTCACTGAAACAAAATTAGGGCCACGCTCTTTTCATTTATTTTGTTTTAATCTGCAACGTGTACCAAGGAAGGCAACAAGATCACTCTTCCACGCTGCAGCGTGATCTTGATAAATGGACCGCCTGGGTAGGGAA
>NW_010397081.1:3133-6047 GCF_000710305.1 Buceros rhinoceros silvestris | reverse complement strand
GGAAAGCTCCTGGCAGCCTAAAAGATCCCTTGTATGTTCTGCTCAGTACAGAAAGATACAGATTCACCCTCTAAATCTTGGCAGTTTCTTTATATCTTTGCCTAGACCTTAAGGAAAGGTAAAAGCAAACAAACAAAAAAGTTCAACACACAACCCATGCAAAAGTAAGGCTACAAATGAGGAACGCTCTAACAAGTATAATCCTGTAACAGCCACTCTGTGACAGGGCTGTCCTGAATCTTCCCCCTCTGCAGTGTAAGTCCGAGGTATAAACTGGCCAAGATTCAAAAAATATAAACCCACTTTGCTTACAGATCTTACCCAATATTTTTCCTCAGGAAACCAAAATGTTATCAGCAACAAAAGGCAGAAATTATACTTCACAATTCCGTAACATCTTCTAACCCCGTCTCTGAAAATCCAGTTTCAAGGAAAATAAGGCCTAGAATTTTAAAATCAAAATATTTAGAGCTATTTTCATTTTATACTGAACTTTTTTACAGGAGGATTTTACTACTGTGCTTTGATCTCTGGGGCCAGGCAGCAATTTCAAGTGTGCCTGACACGATGTCCATCATAGGCCTGTGTTATCTAAACACAGGCGTTCTACTTGTCAAGCACCCAAGGATAAACAACTCGTGATGTATTTTTCTACACCCCAGCTGCAAGTCACTTGAGCGTGTTTGTCTTTGTTCATGCTTCACGAAACAAAACAAGCACGATAACATGGAAGTTGATTCCTCATACCCACAAGGCTGAAGTGCAGTAACTCATTGTAGATGTTCTTCCATCTCTTTTTCTGAAAGATCTGCACTGGTTTGCACAGCATCCTTTCTCCCTGGGCTGTTCGCATGTGGATGCTGCAGGATCGGTTCAAAGCAAGGAGCTGGATCATCCAGGCCATGAGGTTTGCGGTATCTATCAGTCACTTTCTTGTCAAAGACCGTTAGGCATCAGTAGGAGGAAGAGTGGTTTTGCTCCCACCTGCTTTAGGTGTTGCAGTGGAAGATCTCTGAGCCAAAGTCTCTAAGTAGCTCAAGAGGTTGGAGAGGAGGGTAGTGGCAGCCTGGAACTTCCCTTTTTGCTTGCCATGTTGGCTCCTGCTCTTTGGAGGATTTGTTGCACCACTGCACGACATGCAGCCTGACACGGACAGTGGCGGAAAGAGGAAGAATCAGGAGGGAAAAACAGCCATTTAATCTACAAGACAGTGTTGGAACAAGAACAAGTGGAGATGAACCGTCTGTGGACGCGCTGCAGATTGCAGATGAGAAACTACCAACTGCAGAACAGCAAAGCTCCAAAGGAGCTTTCAATGGACAGGAATTCAGGGTGGATTTGGGGAGCTGCAGATGGAGAGGTCACACAGCTGCCTGCCTGTCCTCATAGGAACTTGACATGATTTTTATTCATCTGAAATGAAACTACTAAAACATTTAATTCGGAGTCCAGAAAGGTTGGGGTTCTTTGATACCTGTTTTCTGCTGGTGAGAGGAGCAGCCTAAGGCAAGAGGAACAGCAAACAGCCCTTCGTCACACGTTTGTCCCTCGGTGTAAAACTCATGGTTTTGATTTGGGAGGAGTTTCTACACGCTTCTCAGGTTCTACAGAACAGAAGTGGAGGGAGCCCTATGGAGGAGAGGTTTTCTTCCCTGAACAAATTCCGGAATTGTGTTCACTGTGATTCTCCGCAAAAAGTGCCAACCATAATTATCTGTTTTCTTTTGCATATTTTATGTCTTTTAAGCCTCTAACTGAGGAGCAGTTACAGTTCTCGAGCAGTTTGGCTTGTTAAGTTTCTCCAGCACTTTGAACTTAAACATGTGTAGGGGGAAAAAAAGTAAATTACTTAAAGAAAATACAAAAAAAATTTTAATGGAACACTAAAAACTCGGATGCAATGAAGTCCAGAGCCAGAAATGGTGATGTTAGGAACAACTGAGCCATAAAAAGCTCTACAGGCAGAACATGTCTAGTCTGGGAATAAATTCCCCACTTGTCTTCTCAGGTTGTTTCACTTTTCAGCTCTTTGTTACACAACCAGTATTTTTCCTCACTGTGGACTGACAGTTTCTGGTTACGAGAACACAGGAGAACTTTAACACAGAGGTAAAGGAAAAGCCAAGTCTGTTGATTTCTGTCTGAAGAGTTTTATTTAAAACCTTCGCATGCCACAGCACACTGCGTGTCTCAGACTGACGTAAGAAAAACCATCCAGAAAAAAGGGGGTTTACAGTGTGTTGCAATTGTCTCTGTACTGTGTCAGCTGGAGCAGCTCCGGCCCACAAGCAAGTCCTACCCTCCAAAAGGGGCTTCACTGCAAACGTGCCGTAGGGGAGAAGCACTTGCAAGACACTACACACCAACCTCACTGGGAACGCCCTGCAGCCTTCTCTGAGGACAACACATGCTCTAAAGGGTCATAGCGCCAGGAGGAGCCCCTTGGAGCCCACTAGAGTATGTTGGAGTACACTGGAGGGCCCCGGAGGCCACCACTTCATGTACCACCATCAGAGCCACCGCAGAGGAACTTGTGATGTCACCAGCCACCATATCACCATTTAATCTGGGGGCCTATAAAAGTAGAGAGCCCTGTGGCTGGCCCACAACTCGCTGAGCAGTGAGGAGCAGTGGCACCAAGCACTCTTGGTAGGAGGAGGACCTGGCAAAGGGAGGCAAGTGCCCGCATTCACGTTGGATGAGTGAAAAGAAATACTTTGAACCCGTGAGGACGTGTTTACATCCCATAAAATGGAAGCAGGCTTTGGGGAGGAGAACATGTCTGGCAGGTGACCAGTTTCTGGCACTTACCCCAGCAGAGATGTGGAGGCCGTGGAACTTGACCCACAACAAAATGGTGATGGGCGGGGGGGGGGGGATCCATCTTGAGAAAAGGAAGAGCCAGTGGAGGGGG
>NW_010397081.1:0-3085 GCF_000710305.1 Buceros rhinoceros silvestris | reverse complement strand
TATAGCACAAAAAAAAGGGGGGTGAGGGGGGGGGGGGGTGATCCATCTTGAGAAAAGGAAGAGCCAGTGGAGGTGGATCCATCTCCCACAGGCTTCATGGGGCAGGACACCACCATGATGGAGGTGCTTCTGATCCTATGGAGCCCAAAGCACTGCAGGACAGACAAGGCCTCCTAGGGACCCCTCAAACCCCCAGCTCCCAACTAGCATTGCCAGCCATGCAGCTGATGCCACCTGTAAGTGAACCAGCCACATCAACATCTGGCAGGGTCATCCAGAAGGCCACCCACCTTTTCTATCATTGCTGACATCACCAGCCTGCAATTGGCTAGACAAGCAGAGAGCCCTGCAATTGGCCCACAGCCCACTGGGCAGCCAGGGAGTCTTACACCAAGCATGCTTGGTAGAGGATGACCCAGCAAGGCCGAACCAGAGAACCATGGAGATGGATCTAGCAGGTTTGAGGCAGGACATGAGGATAGCCCAGGTGCCTCCAGCACCATGGAGCCCAAAGCACCGCAGGACCGAAGGGGTTTGCCAGGGACCTGCCAAATCCCCAGCTCAAAACAAGTGGTGCCAGCCTCGCAGCCAATGCTACCTGTAAGTGGTTCAGCCACAGCGACATCCAACAGGCTCATCAGGAAGGTCACCAGCTCTTTCACTGCTGACATCACCGGCCTGTAATTGATCCACAGCTTGCTGTGCAGCCAGAGAGTCTGACATCAAGTGGATAACCTGGCGAAGCAAGGAGAGAGAGTGAACCCATGATCAGGAAGGCACGTGACAAGAGGTTATTGGAACCTTGGAGGATGCCTCCACTTCAACCAAGATGGAAGCAGGCCAACAGGAACAGCCCATGGAGGTTGACCCACCCCACAGTGAGTGTGAGCCCATGGAGGTGGATCTACATCAAAAAAAGGAACAACCCATGGACATGGATCCACTTTGAGTAAAATAATAGCCCACTGAGGTGGATTCACCTCAATGCCATCAAGAGCCCAGGGAAGTGGATCCAGCACCTACAAGTGTGGGGCAGGACACCAGCATGGCCTGCGTGCCTCCAGCACCATTGTGCCCAAAGTGCTGCAGGAGTGACAGAGGCCCCCAAGGACCCGCCAAACCCCCAGCTTGCAACAAGCTGCTCCAGCCCCACAGCTGACACCAGCTGTAAGTGGTCCAGCCACGGCAACATCGGGCAGGCTAATCAGGAAGGTCACTCGGCTGCTCTGTCATTGTCAAGCCTCACATGAACCCTGCTTTACCATGCCTCAACACCACCCTTCCTGAAGAGAGGCCATCTGCTCTACCCGGAGCCCTGAGGAAGAGGCAAGGAGAAGAGAGTGCTGCCATCTCTTCGGGCGGGCATCACGGCACCAGGAGGCAGCCCTTGGAGTTCGCTGGAGTATGTTTGAGTCCCTTGGAGCACAGCAAGTTTCTCGGGCCTGGAAGTGGCATTTTTTTGTCCACTTTTTGTCCATTTTTTTGCGCCACTGCACGACATGCTGCCTGACGCAGGCGGAAAGGGGGAAAATCAGGAGGAAAAAAGAACCATTTAACCTACAAGACAGTGTTGGAACAAGAACAAGTGGAGATGAACTGTCTGTGGACACGCTGCAGATTGCAGATGAGAAACTACCAACTGCAGAACAGCAAAGGGGTTTCTTTGCTCTGTACGTACCGGCTGACTTGTTACAGGAGCCCTCCTCAGTGCATAAGCAAGTCGTTCTGGAATGGACAGAGCTCATGGGTGGTACTCGTTGGCTCATGGTTTCCATTCATCTGAAATGATATGAGAAACACTTCACTAATATTCCCCCCCCCCAAAATGCTTTTTGGATACATGTTTGCTACTGGTAAGAGGAGGAAGAGGAGAGGCCTGAGGGGAAAGGAACATCAAACACAGCCCTTCGTCATATGGAGTCGCTCATGCTCTTGTCCAGCAATGTAAAACACACAGTTTTGGTCTGGTAATTAAATTCTGTTATGGAAATTCCCTTCCCTAACTCTTGTGTCCATCAGGCTTTAGAGCAGGCAAGTGTGGTAACTTTCTGAAGACCTATAAGGTCCAACGATACAAATTCTGGGACAATAATGACAATTACCTCCTGACAAGCCAGCATATATTGTAAGCAGCAATCTAGAGCATTGACCCCCTTCCTCAATGCCACTGACTCCTACTCCCCTCCTTATCACCTGGGAACAATAACGAGGATCAGTGGAATGGTAACAGCCTGGGACAGCTGTACTTGGGTTGTGGTCCAAGGCAGGGGATACCAGAACCCTAAAATCTGGCATGTGCAACTGGTGGAAAAATACCTCAGTATCACATCACCTGAGTTGGGCCACGATGGAAAAGCCCCTGACAAAAGTCACTGGATCCAAATATTTGTCTGTGAGTGTTTGTATACTTGTGTTGGTATTTGTCCTTTTTGTGTTTATCCATACAGACATTTTGGTTTAGAATATCCTGTGTGAAACTTGTCTCGAACTGTAATTAAGTTGCTGGTTTATTACAACCTACTTTACTGTATCACTTGCTCATCCTTAAACGCATAGATTATGTCTTGAAGAAAAACCGCGTCATTGTGGTGGCAAAAAAGTAATTGCCACGGACACTAGAAAAAAATGAGAAAAATATGGAAAAAAGAAAGACACAAAAGTTATATTAAAAAAAAAAAAAAGCGTCCCGGGACGCTGTACTGCTGCTAGTGCATAACCAGGGTTGTGGACGGCTGCAGGAACACGTTCCGGGCGGTGAGAACATCTCCCTGTCGCTGGCCGGCTCTGCATTACCCTGCGACGGCCCCGCACGAGTCCCCAGCCGGCCTGTGCTCCGCACTCGAACCGTGAAGCCTTAACGGGTTTTTTCTCATTTTCAACCATCAGCAACCAACCTGGCCCACCGGGACTGGAACCAGCCCGGGCTTCGGGCTGGAAGGACGCGGCCCGAGGACGTGCTGTCCTCTGCGCTCCGGGGGGCTTTGAGGGGAGAATTTCTCAGAGAAGACGACGGCCAGAAGAAGGAGGCACCACCATCGACAGCCCTCACTCGCGGCCCGGACGTGCCCCACCAGCACCGACGGGA
>NW_010397080.1:74091-84660 GCF_000710305.1 Buceros rhinoceros silvestris | reverse complement strand
ACAGCTGCTTATTATTACATAATTCATATAGACAGTATATCATGCGTGTTCATTTTTATACTTCTTTTGCCTGTCTGTTTTTCAGGACCCGAGGAAACTGCTTTTTGCTACTGGTAAGTCCGTTGCAAACCTGAATGAGAAAGTTTGCTGCTTCTCATCATCACTCTCCAGACAAAATATTTTGATCCTCTGTTTGTGTGCTCTATTTCTTGTATCTCAGCTAGGTTGAGATATGTTATTTGTATTAATATAAACTGGATTTGCTTATCCAGTAGTCAGGAGGAAGGAGTTACATAAGCCCTATAGTAGGATGAGCAGCATCTTCAAAGCTGTGTTGTACAGATGAGTCAGTGGAAAATCAGCAGTTTCAAACAGAGATTCTGCATAATATTAAAACAAAATTCCTAAATGATCCAATTTCTAGAAAAAGAAACACTGCAAGAAAGCTTGCTTTTTGCTTCAGCTGGTTTATTTAAGGGCTGGTTTGACTTCAGAGACATCTAAACTATTACACGAGAATCAGGCTTCAGCACTCATAAAGAGTAAATAAGCAAAGACATTTCTGGTGCTGGAATTTAGACTGGTTTGGGTATAGCAGGGTAGACACAAGTCTTATCTGTAAAGCTTCACAAGCAGTTAAAGGTCCTTTCTGAGGTCATCTTTCTTTCACCCTTATTTGGAACAAATGCAAAAATCTGGACTTGGTAGCATTTAGGTCCAAAGGAATCAGTCTGGACAGCAAAAAATTGAGTTCTAGACTTGTCAGTTCCAATACATTTGCTGTAATTGTCCGTGTGTCAGAAAGGTCTTTCCAAAAACCCTAAGCAAGGCTTTGGTCAGTTGAGAGCAGAGGAAGTGAGAAAGTGAAATGATAGAAATTGAGGTGCAAGTTAACTGCTAACTGGAAATAGGTTGGGTAACTGGTGTAGTTAGTGAATCAATGGTGGTGGCTTGAAAGAGGGTAACTGATGGAGTTCAAGACGGGAATGGAGAATCACAACAAGCAGCTAAGGGTTATATTTAATATCTTAGAGGAAGGAGGAAGTCTTGGGGTAGAGAACCAGTGTAGAGGCCCCATCAAATATTGTCCGGCTTCTGGGAAAACCTTGAGACCTCTCTAGTTGAGCAGGGGATCTGCAAGGTGGAACTCCTTTTACCCTCTGACAGTCAGAAAAATATTGCATATTCAAAAGTTTGAGCAGACTGTTGCAAACAGCAGTGATTCTAAATTGTCTTAGATTTAAAATTACTCAAATCCCTCCCCATCCTAACAACTGGTAATTAACCTTTATTATTTGTCCTGGGTGAGTGTCCAGATGGAGCAAGATTTTGCTGCACTGGGAGCTGTAAAATATGCAAAAAAAGGTCTCTTCCCAAACAGTTCAGAACGAGATTTATTGGTGTATTTCTTTTTAACACAGTGAAGAGAAGGAATAAGGAGTTGAAAGCATTTATAGTGTGATGGCTTTTCAGATCAGTACAGGAAAGAACCTTCACATGTAAGGGTGTGAGGCTAACTGTGGGAAGAACAAGTATTCAAGATTATAGATAGTGGAGAAAAAGAGAGACAGGGACAGGGAAGAGAGGAAACACTAAAAATGCATGAATTGGGGCAAGGTTGTAAGTGATTTTCTGTTTGCAATTTGATGGAGAAGAGAATTGAAGAACTGGATGTGCAAGGTGACCTGTGGCTTGAGTGACAGATTGGGAAGCTGCATCAATTGCTGTACTGCAATTGTGTTGGAAGTACTTGTGTCAGAGGGGAGATTGATTGCACATTACAGATCAAATGAGATTAAGAAAGAAGAAATGAAGACTTTATTAAACCCAAACACGTGGCTTTTAGGGTGGCCAGAGACTATGCTTACAAACTATCATTTTTCGAGAAGTAAAATGTTCTGATGTAAATAATGCTTCATGGATTTTAGGTTCTTCGTTCTTAATTCAGATTCTTAACTCTTGGGATGGCAATTTTGAAGATAAGGTGCTCAGAAAAAGTGGTAACTTGGTTGTGATTTTTCTAATCTCTCTTTAGGCTGGTGGTCTGCTGTACTTTATGGGCAAGATTCTTCTTTAGGATGAGATGAGTCATGCTGTAGAAATATTTGTTTCTCTCCTTTGACTTAAAAAAAAGAGCCAAGGACAGATGAGTTCTAATACGAGTCTGCATTTGAGCAAATGAGTCCAATCCTTAATATTTTTAACCTTTCCTTCTTAAATGCTGGCTGTAGATCACTCTCACAAACCTTACTCTATGGGCAACAATTTCAGTCACGATCCAATGCCGTGGAGAGTAATTTCAGGCTCTTTCTCATTCCAGGATGAAATGGGTTGGCAAACAATTGTAGTGACAGCTTGCATAGAAATTGATTTGCTTGAAGTTCTGCCCCACCATGTTTTTATTTGTTGTGTTCAACAGAGTTCAGGGTTTGGAATAAAAAAGAGATAGAGAAACTTGTACGGTCAGTCTTACAAATAAACAAACAGACAGGATTTGCTCTTGGTTACCTGCTTAGAGATAAATGTTGTGAGTAAAAGATTACAGGAACAAAGACTAACAAGAAATCAGTGGTGCGTGGAGAAATGCAAGGAGAAGGGCAGTTTGCTCTGGGAAGATGGGAAATAACAACTCTTCTTTCCTATCTAGTTTAATATATAAATTGTCTTCAAGGGATAAATACGTACAAGAGTTTGATTGAATCATGATTTGTATATCTAGTAACTTCCACTTTCTTAAAAAGTCTTCACAGCTGAAACACAAAAAACCAAGTTATCTTATGTCTGGTTTAGTTCCAGGTCTGACTGGAGTCATTATGGTGTTAGTATTATTCCTAATGTGTACAGCTTCTACATATGCCATCAGGTAAGACTTAATCTGGTTGTTATTGCCATTTGAGTAATTGTATTCTCATACTGATTAAAGGGAGAGAAGAGTAAATGCAGTATGAGGCAAGAAGTATTTAAATGAGTGTTAAAAATACCAGTTAGTTGCCCTATTTTTTTTCCTCCTAGCTTGCAGGTAAACAAGCACAGTGAATTTTATATTCAAAAATCTAGACCTTTAAAAATTCAAATGGTTCTTTTTTTCTGTTTGTACAGGGAGGCAGTAAAATGAGCATATGGGAAGTTGTGTCCAATGCATAAATTAAGTCCATTGGAAGTAAAATAAGATAATGTCTTCATCTTAATTATTTTCTCCAATTAATTATAACAACAAACAGTAAAAAACAGCAACAAAAAACCCCAGCAATGAAGCAAACTGAAGCAGAGTTGTGCTACTTAAGTAGAATGTTGCTTTTTTTAAGCTCTGCTTCTGGTTGTCAGATGATATAATCTTTTTAATGTTGATTATAATTCAAAACAGCAATGCAGTATTGGCTCAGAGTAGCTGCTGGGGTTTCGAAGGGTTTGGTCCTCTAGTGGGGTTACATTCTGCACCAATATTACTGTACACGTATTATAGTACATTTGAGTGACCAGTCCCTTGGAGGATCTAGCCCAACACTGTAACCTTTTTAAGGCCTGGATTCTGCAATTGAAGCATATAAAAAATCCATTTATTTTTATAGCAGTCTCTGGTGAATTCAAAGCCTGGTTATGTAAATACTTCATCTCAATTCAGCGAACACTGAAGGATATTTTAATTCCATATCTTCAAACTTTAATGGTGCTTCACTGATGTGAGCTAGATATGTGGTTTTGAACTTTGAACTAATCTGTCTTTCCTGAGTAGTGATGTTATCAGGTGCTGATTCAGGAAAGTAGTTCAGCAAATACTTGTGCGCTCTTTGCAGACAGAGGCACTTCCAGGGTTGAGAACTTTGTGAGGCACATAGGCTACAGAAGTGCAGGATAAGACTGCTGCCCAAGCTTTCAGACGTGGCTGCACATTACACAGTCCACACAGATGGCTCTACTTGCAGAAGAAAGCCAGTTTCGAGAAGATGGAAAAATAAAACAATTACTTCACTCTGCAGCAGTGAGCCAGAACAAAGTCCTGTTTTCTCCAAGGCCATGATGAATTAGAAAAAAAAGAACAACATTTATTAATGATTGGGAAACATAGAAAAATGTATGAAGTTGCAAACATATTTTTGAAAATAATAATTCAGGGGTTCATGCAACAAGGGTTTTCATCATTCAAAGTTACATGCTTCTTGTTTCTTTCTTCAATTACAAGTGCTTTCTGTCTTTCTGCCATCTAGCCAGCAGAATCAAAGCCCTTAAGAGATCGTCTGCAACTCCTGTTATTCTAGCAGTAATTCTTATTTAGAATTTTTATCCTGGCTTCTTCCTCAGGCATATGGCTCCAGCTTGTCTTTTTAGTATGTTTTCCTGACAGAATAAGCTTCCATGCGCATCCTTCTGTCCCTTTTCAGTCTTCTTTCCCTGTGGATTCTCACATACCGTATGACAGCTAAGCTCACACTATAGTCTGTTTAATAGAAATAAATAGACTGTAGTCTATTTAATAGAAAATTAATTGTAAATATTCACTGCGTATCAGAAACTGGGCTTTTTAAAAAGTATATCAGAGACTATCATACGCTTTTGGATTTCATCACTAATCTGCTCTTTCACATTGACCTGCTTAATCATTTTCTCTTTCATTTGTTCTTTCTGAAATTTTTCAACGCATGATTATCTGGCTATTTTCATGCCTTTACTTGTTCAGTAAACTATGTGAATAGGTATTAAGAGGATTGATTTAGCTGCTAATGTTTTAAAAGGGGAAAGTGAGTATCACTTGAAAAATTTTCTAAATTTTTGCCATATCATACCTCGGAATTACACCAACATTTTTTGTTCAGTAGCTGATTGTTGAAAGGATTATGAAGTTATTAGAAAATACAGTAAATCCTGTGAATAAATGTTGACATTTCTGCTAACTTTCAAATGAATGTTTTTCAAGTATGTCCATTGAACGGAATTACTAGTGACTTTGGAAATCATGTATTTAAAGGAACATTCAAATGTAAGCTGCTCCAAATCCATCTCTTTTTGTAACCAAATATACTAGTGTTCAATTTCATCTTCTAAAGTACCACACAGATCTTCTTCTTCAAAACCAGCTGTAACAGGATTGAAGATTATTATTCCTAAACTGTGCTGCTTACTGTGTCCTTTAAAGCATGGCAAGCTCTCCTCACATTTCTCAGTAAGTTAACTCCTGCAGATCTTCACCTGCAAAATTCTAAAGCAGTTTAACAAAAAATTTGAATTAAATATTCAACTTGATTTCAAATTTTCAGGATTTGTATTCCTAAGAAATACATTCATTCTTTGAAGTAAAGGAAGTAGTCAATGTTCTGAAGAATTATAAAAATTAACAGGAAGATTACTGAGTGTATGAGGATACTGTATGTGTCTGTAGGATACGCGGTTTAAGAAGGGCGCAAGAAAGAAATATATACTAAAATGTTGGAAAATGTGTTTCATGGTAAGAGGTTCAAGGATCAACATCCCTTAAGTTTAAGGAGGTGAACTTGTGAGGACTTCATTACATTTAGGGGAACCTGATACATGTGAGGAACGAGAATTTAACAGTAGAGGTAACTGTAGGAATTCTGGAAGAAGAATAGAATGCTCAGCTGGCTGGAAACTGACATTTAGACATGTTCAGACAAGAAACGTACAGTAATTTTAATCAGTAATAACAATTAGCTGTTGAAAACAATGCATCAGAACCTGGGATTGATGTTTCATCACTGAAATTTTGAAAAATTGGTCTATTCTGAAAAAGTGCTCAAGATCCAATAAAAAAGAATTTAGTATACAGCTTTTGGTATTTCAGCAAGATACCAAATTAAACCAGAGCTCCAAGACACGTTCCAGGTCTGGGGATAAATGTTTCTTTGTGCCTTCTCATTGTACTTCCACTCCCCACACCATCATCCTTTCCCTTGATCTTACTGATTGCTCCCAGAATTCCTTACAGAATCTGATGACTGACTGTATGGAGGTGCCTACCTGGGTATTAGAATTGGTTTGAGCAGCCTCAAGGAGGAAAAAGTGTTATTGTGATTCAGAATAGGGGAAGAATGGCATGGTGAAGAGGGCTTTTCAAAGTGCCTTGCTTGTTGCTGGGTTCCTTAGAACTGCCCTTGCTTGGATTTTATTTTAGTGGCCCTCAGATTATCAGAATTGTTTTTTCTGACTTGGGAAAGAAAATAAGTTCTGTATTGACAGAAAAAAACAGCAGTGTACATTTCAGATGTATTGAAGCGAGGGTAGTTAGTTGTTTATGTAAAAGCATGGGAGGAGAAACATTGTGAAGAAAGTTAGCTATGTAGGAGGAGCAGCTTCTTAAACTATGTTCTCAGAGAAAAGGTTAGTTTTTATGTAATAATTGTTTTGGCTTATGAATGGGGGTAGGTTTTTGTTTTTTGAAGGGACTCTCCTACATGCTGTGTAGTGTGAGAGGTGTGTTTTTGTGCTGTGAAATAGAGTATTTTCTTAACCATTTGGTTATTGGTTTTTGGTGACTATTTTACTCAAGAAAAAACAAACAAGCTTAGCAGAAAACAGTTCAAGATGGGTATTTTCTTTGGTCTTAGTTCTTTTTACATTACCTAACAAACTACTGATTAAAGAAAGTCCTCTTTCCCCTTCACTCCTGTTCCTCACAGTGGTAACTTTCTTCTTGATCTTCCCAAGACCATCAGTCCTAGAGTGCAAATGTACATGGCCTTGGGCCCTGAAAATTGTCCTACCTGTCGTCTTGTTGCCTCCTGGCTCTAGTTAGCTTTTCTCCTCTATCTGCTTCCACGCCATACCGTTTTACTTTTCCCACCACCCCTTCTGCTGATGTCTGTGCTACCTGTTTGCATGTTGTACCAGTTGTGACACATTAAATGCTGCAGCTCTGTACTGGGACAGGGAGAATGCGAAGAGGTTCTCAGCGTTAAGAGGTTGAGTTTTGAACCTGGAGACTGAGGAATTGTTCTAGCTCTAAGAATCTGGTAGGGACCAAGTAGGACCTAGAAATCAGTGAAGACTCTTAATTTAGGAAGAGTTCTTCAGCTGGCTCTGTACTTCTGTGTCCTTCGTCTCTTTCTCAGCTTTTTACCTCTGTGCCAGTCACCTGTTCTCAACACTTAATTGCTTGCAAGTACAGTGTACCTGTAGGAACACATACTGGGCTTTGACAGTTCTACATGTCTGCATGGTGTGTAGTGATGTCCTGTGTGCACAGATCTGCTGTTAGTTAGCAGTGATTCCGTCTGAGTGAAACAGCATTGAACCATGGTTTATTCTTTTCAGGGTTTCAAACTATGACATCTTCTGGTATACACACAACCTTTTCTTTGTCTTCTATATGCTGCTGATGCTGCATGTTTCTGGGTAAGTAAATGCAAAACACAGTCCCCCTTGAAGAATAACCAGAAAGAGCAGTTCCCTTGATTGCTGCCTTTCCCAAGCTTACTTGTGCATAGTGGGCCAACCTCTTAACAAGAGGCTACCCTCTTCATTTTTTCAACAGGTGTTTGTTTAAATGAAGTTCAGACTGTAGCTTGGAGAATTGTGTCTTACTAGCACAAAATTCTCCACTTTAAGGTATATTTCATGTCCGTATTACAGCTTCTAGTGGGAAATCAAGAAAACATTATTGTTTCTTTTCTGCCTGCTTTCATCTGCCTGCTGAGAGGAAAATGTGAAGCAAAGTTGTTCATCCCTTTCTCTTTCCTCTATACTTTCCATTTTCACTCCGAAGGAGAGGGGAGGAATGGCTTCTCCCTAATGATTTCTTTCTCATTGCTATGATCCAAAATTTACTAGTTTTTCTTCTTGTTTTCACAAATATCAGACCAGTGTTCGTGTGCCACGAAGCTGACGGTCAGGTCTGTATCAGGCACAAAGTAGCCCAGCTTTACTGCAAGATAGAGCAGCTTCCTTTAGTTACGCTGCATGAAGAATCTGTTCCTTTAACATCTCTGAAGTTTCCTTTGTGGATGTACGCACAGAGATTAGTATAGGGAAGGGAAGGTATATATGAGTGAGGTTTATTTCTCCACGTCATCAAACATCTTCTGAAACGCTGGGTGCTGGAATGTCTGCAACACTGAGCACCACTGCTTAAAGTAAACAGTGAAAGGTAATTAGTCCTAGGAAGATCACGGTAGGAATATGTTGTTGAACAAAACAAACACAGCTTGAGATCTGGTGAATTGAAATAATGAGTTCAAAACAATAGAAACTCCTGGACAAGATTCCAATTTTCTGTGGGTTTATTTATGGGTTTTTTTGGTGTGGCATAACTCTTGTTCATAGCTGGGGAAAATGGATCTAACCTGTTCTCGTTATGGGGCAGGATGAACTTTTGCTAAATTATTCTTGACGTGTTTGTCTAACTTCTTGAAAACACCTAGTGACTTCATGTGCAGGTTAATTCATCTCCTTCACTGTATTATCCTTTGCCCATTGTATTCCTGACCACGTTGCGACTCCATGAAGGAAGAAGTCTAGTTTGCAAACCAAGGCTGCAGTAATAAACCAAGCATTAAACAGGCATCATCCTGTACACAGCCTCCTCAGTATTGAATTGGGAAGTCATTCAGTGCAAATCTGGAAGATCTGAGTGTCAGTTAAGTGGGAGAAGAATGACTCATGGAGAGTGGGAGTCAGTTCAAGTTTAAGATGCCTAAATGTAGGCCTCCACATGTTTTCTAAGTGTCTTTTTCCCATTATAGTCTAATGAGTTCTAATAAATATAGTCAATGGAGCTTGAAGAATGCTTCAACTAACTTGCTGCTACAGTGATTTACATTGAAGTGAGCTGGATTGATTTTTGGGCTCTGTGTAAAGGAGGTTTAGATACCCATGCCTGGGTGCCCAAATGACTTCTTCATGGCATGTCTTAGAGATCTGTGGATGCAATGCCAGTTACTCTGCAGCAAGGCATCTCCTGTGGCTGAACTGTGCCGGCAGATTGGGTGAGGATTGACCTGTCTTGGAAGTGTCTCCTTTTGAGTATCCACAATATTCTTGGATGTTTGTTTTGTTTCAAACTATTATGGGTATGTTCTTATCGTAGCCTCTTCTTCAGGGTAGCCAAGCACTTTTCAACAGTATATAAAGTGGTACAATACATCTGTCCTACATTATTTGTTTGTGCTTTCTTCCCTACCCTAAGGGAGAGGAGCATCTTTCAGGGAATTATCCTTAAAGACTTATGTTGCTCTTGTACTTCTTGCAATGTGACTTTCACATATTTTAGTGGCTTAAGACTTGGTGCATATCTACATTAGTTTATCTATACTTTAAAGCAGAAATAGCAACAATAAAAAATAGTTTATGTAAAATAGAAGCTGTTATCTTTCTACTACCAATGTAAGGAGCTATAAAACATACAGAACATTTGGAGCCAGCTCCTCAGCTGATCCATGTTTGGTATCATTGTGGAGTTAAATGGGTTATGCTGGTTCATAGCAGAAGAGAATAAGGCCTTTGTGCTGTCACTAGAGTTATCCAAGGATTTATCTTCCAAAGTGTGAAAATTCTTAAGATTCACTCACACTTTGACCTTTAGCAGACCCCTCAAGCAACTCATCTTGAGCTGAGCAGTGGGAGATGAATGAAAACAAAGGAGCAGTGCAGTTCCCTATAAAAATGCTTGGAACCGTTGACCCCTAGGTTATAATCATGAAAGTCTCAAGAAATAGTGATATAATATATATAATATATATCACTATTCCAGATCTAGCCAGAAGTGAATTTTGTCTCTATTTTGGGGATGCAAAATTGGGGCAGAAGTTGATGTATATCTGTGCAAATCCTGCATGCTGTGTTGCTCAGCCTTTAGGACACTTTCATGTGACTTGCCCTTTTTGTCTCTCCAATTTTTGTGTGCTGAAGATGTCTGTCTTCTACTTACGACATCTACACTGAGTTTTTATGTGTTTAAGTGTTGCACCAAATAAATGTATGATATATCTTAGACTCCCTAAGAGGTGTGCAGAATTTAACCTTTTTGGGAACTGATCTTGGACATGGAAGACAACTTGCCTTTCCTTCACAGCTTCAGAAATGGGAGTCATTGCAGCTGCTATTAACAGGCAGCTTTGTCATCCCAGTTTGCCACTCAGTTGGCATGTTTGTAATAGTTTAAACAAACTGGAGCTCACTGGAGGAGATGCTTATGTTTGCAGTTCAGCTATTCATATCTCAAGGAAAACTCTGAATCCTCTTTTGGGATATTCTGAGAACAGAGAAGCTGTGGGAGCAGCTGGCAGGCATGCACACAAGGCTGATTGGAAAAATATCACTTGTGCTGAGGCTTCCAGCTAAACCCATGAGGCACCATAATATTTATGGAGCAAGGAACTAGCATAATGCTAGGGATACCTGTCACTTTGCAAATATTCAGATACCAGATGCAAGCAACAGGCATGATCAGGCAATAAGCAGAGACAGAAGAATGGGTGCAGGCGCATGATCACTTTCCAAGTGATTCTCCCAGGGTGAGATGTGGAGTTTAGAGTGAGCAGGTTTAACTTCCAGGCTGTACATTATTCATTGGACCATGTGGGAGGCTTTTAATAGCTGTCAGGACTTCAGTTAAGCAAGGAA
>NW_010397080.1:69469-73992 GCF_000710305.1 Buceros rhinoceros silvestris | reverse complement strand
AGTAGCCTGTTGGAGTTCATTTAAGTTGTCCTACTTCTTTCTCTTCTTGTGAATTAAACACTGTCACCGCCACTGCTATGTTTGTACTTTTGGGAGAGGAGCAGGGAGATACGTCCTTATGTTTGATTGTATGCTTGAAATGAGCCTTCACTACATGGCCTAGTGCTCAGAAGACACGTCTCATCAGAGATTGTGTCAGTGTGCCTTATTTCCCAGCCAGCGCCATTCTGTACAGCTGTCATTTAGCCCTTTGTGTAAATATTTCTCCTTGTACTTTCACCGTCATCAAGCCCAGATTTGGGGGCAAGTAGTACTTCCGAGGAATTTTATTACTAGTATTAATGGTTCTTCCCTGTTTTCGGTGATTCATTCATGTGTTGAGATATCCCAGAGTGTCTCAGGTTTCCACTTCTTTCTTCATAGTTTCTAGCTGAGCTGCAAAGTTCTCACTTCATTTTACTGTGAATTTTGCTTAAAAAACAAGCATGGACACCACAAAATAATTTGCAAGAAAGGTTCCTCGGCTATCATGCAAGGCTTTATTTTTACCTTGTATCTAATTTGTCAAGATGATTTTCAAAGAAGCAAATTATACCATTGTGTGCAAACCTGGTAAACACCAAGTGGTGGGAACATTCCTGCAGTTTATGATTTGGCAACAGGCTGCTTCTGCTACAGATTGTCTTAAAAAACTAGGCTTACTGACTGTGGGGAGGATGAGTGAAAACAGCCTGGGTGTGATCGAACGGGAAATGTGATTATTTAATTTTTTTTCAAGGCTCCCACAATATCTTCCCCCTTTCAAGCACTATTAAGCTTGAGGCGGTTCAGTGGGGCAGGGCCAAGTGAACTGGAAAGGTTAAACCTTGCCTCTAGTGACAGAGGGCTCCATTGTTGCAAAACTTCGATCTCATTGAAAGTCCTGAAAGCAAACGGAATAAAAATTCTTACAGCGGATTAGCATTGTGACTTCGTTCTAAAAACCTGTCTGAATTAAGATAAGTTGCTTGGGTTTTGACAGTTGCTTCAGTGTCTTTGCTATTTTTATTTTCCTGTAGGGGAGTGCTCAAGTACCAGACCAACTTAGAGGAACACCCCCCTGGTTGCTTTAACCCTAACAAAACACTCCGACAGAATATGACGGTGCCAAAGGCTTTTGAAGAGCTGTTTCCTCATTATACTGCTGAGCCTTTCCCAGAGAATTTACCAGTACCAGAACCTCTTGTACAAAATAACTTTATGAGAATTTGTTCCGAGGAACCCAAGTTCCAGTCACACTTCCCAGAGGTCTGTATGATCCGACGTTTCAGGTATTACAAGCCATGCCAAGTGTTTCAGTTAGCCATAACCACTAATTATTGCTTTTCCAGACCAGATGTTTTAATAATGGAAAATATTATAAAAACCTTTCCAGGCATTCAAAGATTTGGTGGGGAAAAAACAATCTGTATTAAACCTTGAACTGAATACAATGCGGTGCATAGAATTGGATGGAAAAATGTCAAAAGATTGGCTGTAATGTGCTTTTTTGTACAACACGATAAGAGATGTGTTGGTCTTGCTATAAATGTGACTTCAAATTACAGTGTAGCTCTTCAGAGCAAATATTTATAATGTATTCATAAGGTCCTTTTGTAAGCATTGTGAGGCAGTAGTTAATTGAAATAATCAAACTCCATTTGTTCTCTTTTCTACCATGTGAATGCAAGTCCTAATACTCATTTCTGGGTTGCAGTTAGTTGTGGTTTGGCTTTGTATAGCCTGTTGTTTGCAGACAGGCTTGTTTTGTATGTGGCGAGGGTAAATGAGTGTGATGACAGTGGGGATAGAAAAGCCTTTTCTTTTTCTGTTTTCCATTTTGCTTTTGTTTCTTTCTGTTTTGCAGCAGCAGCTTTTTCTTCATACAGATTTTCTCTTTTCTTTTGAGAAAAGATGAGCTGGGCTCTATAGACAAGTAGCTTGAGGAGGTTTGGGAATATGGAGTTCACAAGTCCAAGTTCTACCATTCAAGATGGTCCCATATCAGACCTCACGGGAGTTTCTCTTTGTTATGATCATTGTTTTCTGTAGTACACATATCCCCCTTACTAGCTGCTGTGGGAACTACGGAGCATGTGATCATAATAAGAAACAGTCAATTCTGCATTGAAGTCCTCCAACAAAGTTCTTTGGATTTGCATTTTGTGTGGTAATACTCCTGAATTACAAGCATCAGTGTGTATCTGGCTCCAGTGACCCACAGGACAACAAACAGTCTTACAGGCTTAACAGTCCTACTTTAGAGCTGTTTATGGGAAAAGAAATGCCATGGAAAGAAATGGCCACTCAGTGTTCCCCTGGCAGCTTGTAACATTATTTAGGACTTGTTTTTTTTTTTGTTGGGAAGTGTTTTGTGCACTTAGTGATACCAAGTTTAAAAAATTAAAAGCCTTGGGTATTGTGAGTTACTGAAGTTTTCAAGGCCAGAGGTGCCTGAGGAATTTAAATACTCTGATAGTTGCAAAAAATGCTGGTCTGTAACTTCAAAACTTGGGAAGGGAAAGTGGATGAGGGTTGAGAGCACTTCAGTGCCATGGACTGAATGACTGAGCAGATACAGAATTAGTAGTTAGCTCTGCCATAAACTGTTAGCAATAGCCTCTTAGGATGGGATTTATCTGAACAGCTGCAGATGTCTCCATCTGAGGTAGTCAGCCGGGGCTCCCCGTATAATCACTGCAGAGAAATGGGCATTTCCAGGGCATTATTTTTTAGCATACACATCTTCCACAGGGGAAATGAATTGTGATTTAGAAGTGCCCGTTTGTCTCCCATGTGTATGATTTTACACTAGTTTAGTATAGGCATAAATTCTATAGCGTAAGAATCTTTCTTTCTTATGTTTTTGCTTGTACCTGAGATGATTAAAAGAAGGTAATAGTCAAAAGATACTGCAAGTCAGACAGTGGTTTTCCACAAAGGTTAAACCAGTTTTATAGTACTCTGGTCGGTTAGGTTTTGGAACTGTGTCATTCACCGCTGAAACCAGTTGCAATCTGACTTAACTAGACAAAACCAGAGTAACATTAAGATTTTGTTCCTGGTGAGTTGTATGATTGAAATTTTTTCTGCTTGTGGATGATGCCGCCGGCTAGACTGAGCAAGCCTCCATAACACTCTTGTATTTCTGCATGTAGAGAGATGTGGAGGTTACTTCTGACCAAAACACTGTTCCACAACAGATGGGAAATGAGGTCCCACAAGCACTCATGTAGTTTTTATACTAGAAAACATAAAATGAAAAGTCCTTGAGGTAACATATTTTTGTTTTCCCATAGACCTGGTTTTGGATTTCTGGACCTCTGTGCTTGTACTGTGTGGAAAGGCTGTACCGCTACATCCGCAGCAATAAACCAGTCACAATAACTTCAGTGATAAGCCATCCCTCCAATGTCCTTGAAGTAAGAATGGTGAAAGACGACTTTAAAGCAAGGCCTGGTCAGGTGAGTTAATGTGCCCCTGAAAAAGTCACTGCTATTCTTGTAGCATTGTCTATAGGGATTACTATCACTTTGTATGTGCTAACCCATCACTGAATGCTTCAAACATATCTTTTCTATCTTTTTATTTTCTCTGGCTGATTTTGTTTCAGTATGTTATCCTACACTGTCCAAGAGTGTCCACACTGGAAAGCCATCCATTCACCCTTACAATGGTAAGAAAGATGATTTTTTTCTGTACTTTCCCTTTTACTTATATTTGATAAGCAAAAGGCAAATGTTCTTTATTTCCTTCAAGGTGAAAATTCCCTCCACAAGAGGTTGTGTTTTGTTTATAAGGGTACCGATGAATTTGAAATGGGATGGTTATTATGTATGACAGTACTCAATACATATTTAATTTTCTCCAGTGTTGAGAAAATGATAATGGGTGCTTTTTCAAAGTCTTCCATAAATGGGAAAAAAAAAAAAATCGATGTGATTTTGATCATTCTTTCATACATGAGGTTTCAGACATTTTTGTAGACCTTAATGCAGAATAAGCACAAATTGGAATTAATTTTCTGTCATTCAATGAAAAGACAGTCCTATTAAATGCTTTTTCCAAAGTCAGAAAAACATCAGGTTTAAAAAAAGAAATTTCTAAAATAGTCTTCTGCTTCGATGACTTAAAGTGATGTATCAGTGAAGTCAGTAAAACATTGGAATTATTTTTCACTCAGCTCAATTGATCTAGAATAGGAATTGGACACCATGGAGACAGACTTTTTTATTTTATTTTATTCACTTTATTTTATAAAGTGAAATTGTGTATAAATAGACCTGAAGTTCTCCAGGAGTGAGTGGTGCAGAGGTCAAAGAGATGCTAGCAAAAATCACTGTACTACACTGGCTGTGTTGTTTAAAAAGTAGAGTCTGAGATTATTAGTGGCAGTCTTTTCCTTCCAAAGAGAATAAAGGCTTTAGGACTGCCTGAAGTGAATATTCTTCTTCGGGAAGACCATGGATACTCACGTTTGATTGTTTTCTTTGGGCTGATAGCTG
>NW_010397080.1:62308-69347 GCF_000710305.1 Buceros rhinoceros silvestris | reverse complement strand
AAATTGTACCTAGTGCTACAGAACAGCTGAGATGTTTTACTGTTACCTGAAGTTCAGAGGGCTCAACCAGGTCCTGTCCACTTTCAGTACTTTGTTTTTGTGGGGTGTCTTGGTTTTGGTTTGGTTTTTTTTTTTTAATTTATTTATCTATATGCTGAGCTGGGAGGCAAGTACTGTCACAGGGGAACTTACACTAAATTCCATTTAAAATAAATTTTGAGCTGTAAGTCTGGAAATGAATCTCACTTAATGGAAGCTGCCTCTATAATGTAGTGAATCAATATTGGCATTTGCATAGGCATAATGTGTGTTGTTTGTCTGTTGTCAACCCGAGTAGGTGACTTTCAAGGCTTTCCTATGTATAGCGCATGAAGATACCTAGATGAGCAGTGCTGAAAAGTGATGTTCATTGAGTATGATGGAATGGTAGTTGGCTTTCTGAGCAGATTGTTTTAACAAGTATTTATTTATATTTTTTATTAGTTTAGTGATCAGAAGATAGATTTAAAGAACTTAGCATAAGTGTCAGATTGCTCTTTGCACTCATTTGGCCCTAGCATAGCTATATTTAATAAGGTTATACCTGTTCTACACCAGTGGACACATTTAAACATTGATCTCAAAACATCATGATCTTAATTTCTGACTGTACATCTCAGAGAAAATTCAAATAATGGTAATAATGTGATCAGTAGTAGTAATTGCAAAGTAATTTGGAAACTATGGGACTCTTAAAAAGATTTACTCTTCTTAACATTAGGACTGCTAAAACAATGGATTGTGTGATGGGGACAGTCTTTTCAGCATGGCCTGTTGTGACGGGACAAGAGGTGATGTTTTTAAGCTAAAAGAGGGGAGATTTAAAGTAGATATAAGGAAGAAAGAGAGTGGTCAGACACTTGCACGTTGCTGAGAGAGGGGTAGATGTCCCATCCCTGAAAACATTCAAGGTCAGGTTGGATGGGGCTGTGGGCAACCTTGTCTAATTGAAGATGTCCCTGTTCACTGTGGAGTGTTGGACTAGATGGCCTTTGAAGGTCCCTTCCAACCCAAACCATTTTGTGATTCCATGATTCTATGAAGGGATATTAGACGTGGTTCAGTAGTTTTTTTCTTTGGCAAAATTTTTTTGTTCTGATGAGAATTTTTAATCAGAAAAGAGAGTGCTGACATAGGCCTGCCAGGTTAAATCATGGGATGAAGCTGAATAAGATGTTTTACTGAAGTCAGATTCTTTGCATGAATTGAGAATTTCATCCACTATTTAAAATGGTGCACTATAGGAATATATGTTAGGAAGAATTATTTTTGCACAAAAGCTGCTACATCTAGTATGTATGGAAAAGAGATCTCTTGTGAGTCTGAGTTTTCTTAGTGAATATAAATAAGTTATTTATATTCAGATAATATGCGGCATATTTCCAATACATAAGTCTATTTGATAAATTATGATTTTTGCAGTTGCATATTAAATATGTAGCATTAGAACTAGCAATTTTCACTCATGCACAGTGCATTGTATTTTAAGTGTGTAATACTAGACCATGCAATTTCAGTTCATGCTCAGTGCTTTACACTTGATAATGTGCAGTCTGTTAAAATACTCTTTCACGGGCACCCCCTTGTTGTGGGGAAAGAGCTTGCGTGCCCTTGTGAGGTTGAGAGCTGTGCTGGTGGTGGCATGTGCCTCTGGTGGGGTCTCCCAAGCCTGACAGGTCTCAACTGAAGGGTCAGACAAAGTGTGTCCACAGGCAGGATGGGCTCACTAGCCTTCGGGCAGCCATCCTAGGAGAAGGACAACTCTAACCTCAGACCCGGGCCTTACATAACACTGCTGCCTCCTTTGAGAGCACACGTAGAATCAGTCTCGAAGAGAAAAGACAATGCAGAAAGAACCGTGCCTCGACTGTACCACCCAAGGAGACCTTCCGCTGTGCTCTTTGCAACCGGTCTTGCCTATCCCGCACTGGCCTTTCCAGCCATCAGCGCGCTTGCAGTAAGCGTGGGTAAAGCCCTTCCCAAATCTTCGTCCGCAAAGCCAAGCCATGATGATGTTAACATAACAGCATATCCTTCACGATCGCACACATTTCAACTATTACAGGATATGAAGTTACCACTGAATTGTTGAGCTTGATTTTTATTGCTGCAAACATACTGTGGTAGAACATCGACTGTGCTGGAGAAATGCTGTTATTGGGTAAATGGCTGTTTTACACTGTAATGGGGATTTGCAATGTCTAGCTTTATGACAGTTTTTTTGCACAGCCTCAGCAGGGGACGGTTGTTGCCACACGTCTTTCTAGGTCACAGAATGTGCATTGGTCTGTCGACCTGCTTAGAAAGCTGTTTTTTTGTTAATACGACACCGGATACGGGACTGTGCTTATAGCGTGTAGGCAATAGCTTAACTCAGTATTTTTTCAGCTCTCTACTTGTAGTTACCAAGCAAGCTGGAACACTCCTGCTGCTTCTTTTGTTGGATGATGATAATCCCTGGGTTATTTTTCCAGGCTGATATAGGAGCGTGGGGCTCAGAACCACAGCAAGAGCACCATGGGGAGTGCGTGGGGATTCAGGTACTGGAAGCACAGTACAGCGATGACTGCAGCAGAACTAGGGGAAAGACTGCAGCCTTCTTCCTGGTGCTGTTGTCCTGCTTAGAATCAGAGAATGCTTTAGGTTCAAAGAGACCTTTAAGGTCATTTAGTCCAATTCACCTCACAATGAGCAGGGACATCTTCAACTAGATCAGGCTGCACAGGGCTCCGTCCAACCTGACCTTGAATGTTTCCAGGGACAGGGCTTCTACCACCCCTCTGGACAACCTGTGCCCGTGGTTCACCTCCTTCATTGTAAAAAAAAAAAAAAAAATTAGTTTCTATCTAGAATCTAGATAGAAAAATCTAGTTTAAAACTCCCCTTCTTTAGTTTAAAACCATTTTCCCATGTCCTTTCACAACAGGCCCTGCTAAAAGAACTGTCCCCAGGGTCTATCTGACGCCTTGTCTAAGCTCATGAAATATCTCACTGTGCCTGGAGTATGCTTAAAAGACAAGAAATGACCAGTTCCGGCATATGTTTATACTCTAAGCAAGGACTATAAGCAGAAGTGGAAAGGAGGGGGTGAGTCAGTGTGAAGGAGTCATGCAGATGTTTTACTAGTCCCTTCCCTTTTTAAGGTTGTGTAATATTTACAGTCTCGCTCAGATTTTTACGTAACGCCGGGGTGGAGGAAAACTCTGGGAGGCTGTGTGAAGGGCCTGAACCCACTCCCATTGCACTCTGGCTAAGCTTCCACATGTCTGTTGGAGCCAGAGGGAGCTCTGAATGGCAAGCAAATGAACATAGAGAGGTAGGCACTGTTCAGAAATGTGTGCAGTAGCATTTACTTTTTCTTTTTCTCAGTTAAAAGCATTCTTTCCCCTGTTGATGGGAAGAATGATCAGAAGTCATTGCTGATAAGTGCACAAGGGAATTTGGAGAAGCAAAATCCATCTTGCTCTGAACTCAGAGCTGCCAGTCTGGCTTCTTTGCTAACCTGTGACCTGGCTCTGCCATCAAATGCTGTATGCCACAGAATCACAGAATGCTTGAGATTGAAAGGGACCTCTGGAGATCATCCTGTCCACCCCCCTGCTCAAGCAGGGCCACCTCGTTGCTCAGGACCATGTCTAGATGACTTTTGAGTATCTCCAAGGATGGAGACTCCACAATCTCCCTGGACAACCTGTGCCTGTGCTCGGTCACCCTCACAGTAAAAAGGTGTGTCCTGATGTTCAGAGAGAACCTCCTGTGTTTCTGTTTGTGCCCATTGCTTCTTGTCATGTCACTGGGCACCACTTCAAATTGCCTGTTTTCATCCTGTTTGCACCCTCCCTTCAGGTGTTTATATACATTGATGGGATCCTCCCTGAGCCTCCTCTTCTCCAGATTGAACAGTCCCAGCTCTTTCAGCCTTTTCTCATGGGAGGCATGTTCCAGACCCTTAATCATCTTCACTAGTTGGACTCTCCCCAGTCTGTCCATGTCTCTCTTGAAGAGAGGAGCCCATAACTGGACACAGTACTCCAAGTGTGGCCTTACCAGTGCTGAATGTCACTTGTACACTCTGAAGTTCAGGCACTTGGAGATTGCAATTTTCTCTCATGATCATTGTGGAAGTTGTCATTTTTAACTCAATTTTCGAAGCTTTTCCACTGTTTTTTACTCACTAGTAACTTTGTATTCACTAACGTGACTCCCTGATTTTGTTATCCATTGGAGAGGCTGGGAATGGTAGTGATGGAATGTCCCAGCATCTGGTATTCCTCCAAGAGACCTGCTGGCCAGTTCCAGGCAGTTCATAGTGAGCTACTTGCTACATATTGTCTTCATTGCTCCATTGACTTTGGTTTCACTTTACAAAACGCTCTCTTTTAAACATATTTCCCTGTGCTCCTTTTACCAGTTTCTATACATAACTGTATATAAATGTTACTGTAAAGCAGTGTGAGTGACATTTCGATCCTGTATGCCCTTGTGTCCAATTTACTTATTTTAGGTGGGACGTCATTGCAGCTTACAGTTGCATCTGAGTAGAATACAGTTAGCTCCAGGATATTTTGATCCCACAGGATATAGTGGGGAGAAATATTTTCTGTAAATAAATACTTTAGTTAGGGGTTTGTAAAGGGATGGATGGTGTTTATGTGTTTCCATTTGATGAACTCTTTTAAGGAAATTGGCCTTTCAGACAAAGTGTACAATATGGTCTTGGTGATCAGACTACCTAAAGAAACATCAGAAAACTTCTCTTTAGTGCTCTGCTTCCTGAGACTGACATTTCTTTACACTTTTGTGACATGAAGTGTGGAACTCATCTGCTGTGGAATACAGTTTAAATGTCATTGTCTATAACAATCTTTAAAGCCCTTGGGAAAAAACCCCAAGCATTAGGAATAGTACAAATTTCTAGTTGTAAGGATGGTCCTTCATTGCAATTCACATATCCAAAATATTGCTTCCACTATTCTGTATACAAAGACCCACATCTTATCAAAACTAAGAAAAAAACCCTAGTTTATGGACATTCATCCTTTTGTGGTGTTGTTTTTTTTTTTTTCCTGTTTTTTTACATTTTGGAAAGTGCTTGTTTCCTCTGACTTCATTCTGGCTGCTCTTCATTTTAACATGTATGAGCAAGAAGAGACTAAGGCTTGCAGTCTACTGTAGTATTGGTTTTCTTTCCATCTCCATATT
Source organism: Buceros rhinoceros silvestris (assembly GCF_000710305.1). Lineage (NCBI taxonomy): Eukaryota > Metazoa > Chordata > Aves > Bucerotiformes > Bucerotidae > Buceros > Buceros rhinoceros. Next base: position 64,106 of record NW_010397080.1, on the reverse strand, counting down.
ACATTTTCCACTTGGTATTGAGTTCCCTCTCCAGACACTTAACCACTCTACTGATTATTTACAGAAGTGTGAAACCGTACTACTGACCATTTATGGCTGTACGCTTCCTTTTTTTGCTAATGAATGACTTCAGAAATAGATTCCCATTTAGACTATATATTAGTGTCTAACAAGAGAAGTCACTTTTTCTGCTGTGTTTTTGGAATTTCTTTCTTTGGCATGCGGTGATTGGCAATAAACTTCATGGAAATTAGCCCTGTGTTTTTCAGATGTTAAGTGCTTCAGAAGATGTGCTGGGTCCTTTCATGTGGTTTCTACTGAATCCACTACAGAGTCAATGTGAGCCACAAACCCTCACAAGCTGCGGTTGAGACAGCTTGGCTACCAAAAGGCTGGTGTCTACTCCCAGCACCTCGTAAAGCTTGGTAACCTTGTTGTTTTAATAGTGTTGATTTGCTTGTGGCAAAAGAAGGTAGGAAACAATTACATCACTTCATGTGGAGCTTAGACTGTGACAGACCTTGAAATAAGGACAAAAGCAAGAGGCAAATTCTTCTAAATGGCTCAGATCTGAGGTTCAGTGAAACTTCTGTTCATCCACAAATGCAGGATCAAATATCTGTTATCCCAAATTTGTGACAGTTTTGGTTGTCACTGCTTCTGTTTCCCCTTGGAAGAGAAATCCACGATGCATAAAGATAGGACATACTCTACAGTCTTCTGTGGTGTGAACTCAGAGCTCAATTAAACTGCTCTCTTAGTGACTTTAAAGTTTAAAATCCTTCCTGCTGGTGTTTGCATTTAACAGTGCAACCTACTCAAAACTGTTCTTTCAGTGGATGCTGTCTTTAAACTAGAAGTACCACCTCTGAGGAGAAAACTTTGTTCTGATGGTACCTTCAGGAGTGAACTGAGTCTTTCATGAAAGTTTCTTTACTGCTGCCTTTGATGATGGTGGCTCTGGAGGAGAGCCTAGCAGGTGCTGTGGTAATTGAATGAGTCAGTCTGCAGTATCCTCTTTGCTGAAGTTGAACTGCTGATGGAAAGGCTTCATTAAGTTTTATTTCACGGCAAGAGCATTTATCTGCTATTTGGAGCAGTATTTTTTTTTTTTCCTGACTAGAACTCTAGGTCTCAAAGGATTGTCCTCTTTTGTTTCTGACAATTGTAATAATTATCTTGTCGAGTATTTAGACATCTCATCATAACAAAGTATCTGAAGTGTTACACCACTACCCAAGGCATGACACATCAGAGTTTTGTGCATTATATGTAGACACCGAGACAACACCTCCTCTAGACTGGCATTCTTGTCACGCAAACAGACAAAGGGGAGTGCTTTTGGCTCCTCCATACTTCTCTAGTGTGAGGACAAGAGACTCTTCCAAGAGACGTTCAGGACATATCTATAAACTTAAATCCTCTGAATCACATTATTGCATTGACTAGAGAAGATGCTAGAGTAAGTCCCTGGGAATCCCCCCTCAGATGCGGTGGGTACTGGAGAGGAGTCTTTAGGAGTTTCTGGGAACTGGATTCTGCACTCTGTAGTTCCTGTCGAGTGATTTCAGTGAACCAACCACAGTTCCTTACTTCGTTGATGTAATTCTGGCAAATAATGCATATCAAGTTTCTCTGAGTTTCAGGACATCATTTTCTTGGAAGTGATGAAGCAATAAATCTTAGCCCACTAAGCTCAGGCTCTTCAGGCAGAGAAAAAGCGTTTTCTGGTCTGTATAAGACAGCCTTCACTGACTAGCTTGACATGAGATTTCATTTCTTACTCCATTGTTCCTGC
>NW_010397080.1:58123-62217 GCF_000710305.1 Buceros rhinoceros silvestris | reverse complement strand
TCCTGCTGACCCAGCACCATTTGTAGGATGCCCCCTCCTGTCCTGCAGTTCTCCTTTATGCATCCAGAATCCCTTTTGGAAACAAATAAAATGCCACCTGTTATTAAGATAGAAGGCTTAATGTGAAGTTGTTAATCTACCTTATAAGAAGTTAGATCCTCCAAAGAGTTTTGGCTCTTCATTCAGTGTCTAGATCCTAGTTCTGGTAGCAGGTAAGCAGAGACCAACCACATGCAACAGGTGGTATAAAACTTTCTTTGAAACTAGAAATTTTTTCCTGTGTTCTGACCTCCCCTACTTCAGTGCTACATAACAAATCTTTAAAATCTCATTGAAGTAGAAGGTGAAAGAGTCTAGTAATAAAAAGCTTCAAGAAGTTCTGCTGGTTTGTTCCATCTTTTTGCACAGATGGTTAATTTGAAGCCAATCACATCAGGAGGACCTGTAGTGCAATGTCTTTCTTCTTATCCTTCCACATACAGTTCTGAATGAGTAAGAAAAAAAGAAAGCCCAGAGGAACTTGAATTTGCTGCTCCTATATACGGATGGTTAAGTCCTTGCTATGTCATTTACAACACGTAGCAAGTTAGAGGGTCAGTATGTGTGTGCTTTTTAATAAGTCAAAGCTGAGTTTTGAGGAGGTGGGAGGACAAATTTGCATATGCAGATAACTCAGATCCACAGACAAAATCCAAATAAATTTTATTGAGGAAGAATACTTTGTCTGATTAGTATCCAAATTAAAATCCTATAGAGTAATAATTACTGAACCTCAAGCAAAGAAACTCCTAAGTCTATTAATCATCTCAGTGTAGGTAGAAGAATTACCTGAAAGAAGTTTTTGCATGTACATGACACATTATAGTACTGTACCTCGATGTTTCAGAGCTATGACTTGCTCATACATTTTCTACCTTAAGTTTTTTGTTTTGGTTTGGTTTGATTTTTTTGTAGATTGAGTTTTCCTTGATACCTCTGCACCTCTATTTAAGTCCATTTGTTATCTGGATTTAGTCATGATGGGTTTGCAAGGTGACGGCCCTGATCTGTAGATTTACATTTTCAGGCTCAAAGCCTTGTCAGAAAGCTCTCAGGAAATGATACATGTGTAGAAGCAACGTCACAAGTAACACGTTTCCTTTTGTGAGAGAAAAACAGTCTTTTGTAAAGCCAAGGTCGTCTTTGTCCCTGGGTAATCCAAAGTTCATTTAAAGTCAGTGAAGGTATTAACAGTCTAGCAGTGAAGTTTTAGCTCTAAGCTTCTTTTAAATAATTTTGTACTGTCAAATGAGCAAAACTGGAGATGATGGAGAAGCGCATGTCCTGTACTGTAAACTTGAGAATAAACTATCCACAACAGGAAAAGCATAGGCACCGAATTCTGAAATACTGGAAGTTTGCCTCAGAAAAAGTGTGTAAGGACATCAAGAGCTAAGTTCATACTGACAGATAAATACAATAAAACCAAAATCTAACATGATGACATTCTAATCAGATTTGCTAAATATCTTGTGCAAATGATTACGAAACTTGCCTTTGTGGGATGATTTACAGAGCATTTAGGGAAATGGAGATCTCGTGAAGTATCTTGCTGGCAAACTGAAGAAATCCCTAGAGCTTGTCTGCTTTTCATAGAAGTAGAAATTCTAGCAGCTGTTTGACAAAGAATTTAAGTAAAACAAAAAGAGAGTAGATTAATATTTCAGATGACTTTAGTACTTCCTTTGACTTGTTTATTTGGTTTGATTTGGTTTGGGGCTTAAGTTTTGGGGTCTGTATAAAAACCTTAAGTAAACCTTCACTTTCATTTAAACTTACAAATCTGACTCCTTTGGATCAAGGGAGCACAGAAATTATTACATTCAAGTTCACTAAGTCCTGAGTCCTCCTTCAGCAGATACTTTAAACAGAAGGTGTCGGAGCTTTTTTATGATATTATGAAAGTAAATTTACAATATATAACAACAAGCTTTTACGATTTCATCAGAGAAATGTTTTCTCCCATCAGAGGTAGTGCTTCTAGGTCAGCTGCTAGGTCAGGTTAGAGAAAGGTCTAGGAAGTGCAGGAGAACCTCAGAATGAAAAAAACAAGCACAACTTTTAAGCACGAATACAGTTAACACATGGACAAAGTATTAGAGGAAATGAAGCGCCCTGCTTCTTGCTGTCCTAAAATTAAGACCAGCTGAGTGGCTGGAACTGTGCTTTTGCCTGGCAAAATACTGTGTGCGCTGTTAGGGTAGTTTGGAGGGATAGTGTGTTCCTCAAGGTGTTGGTGATTTGACTGGAAAATCTATTGATCATTTGATGGGTTTCTTCAGGAGTGTCTCAAAGCACTGGGAGCCAATTAGCAAAAATCTGGACGTGGCTCATAGTTTATGCTCAGTGATGGAGAAGGAGCCTTTTGTGCCATTCAGTTTCCTTGTTCATGCATTTGTCAGTTCAGCACGGCGTTGCTTAGCAGTGTATCTGCAAACCCTTGGAGGACTCAGAGACCAACTTTTGAGCAGAAACATTGCTCTGTTATCTTTTACTCCTTCAGAGACAAGAGCTTGCAACCTCGGCATCCCATAAAGTTGTGGCTGTTTTTTTCCACTAGCTAGCAAATGGGAATGCATAAATTACATAGGCTGAATATTGCGAGGATTGAAACATTTTTACTATGTTATGGGGAGTTGACTTGATGATCCTTATACGTTCCTTCCAACTTGTGCATTCCGAGACTCTATGAAATTTAATATATCTGCTAGGATGAAAGGGTAGTCAGTAAGTTTTTTACATTGGTTGAGTTGCAAAGGCCAAGAAATGCTGACTAGTCTGTAGAAGTGTATCTTCGTAGTGAATCCTTAGTAGCAGTTGGGCTACTACAGGCTTACTAGCAAACAAATAACATAATTTTGTATTATTTATTCAACAATGTATAAATTTTATGCAACATTATTTTATGATTACAACTATTGCTCTATTTGAAATCCTAAGACATCTATTACAAGCTTTGTGTTTTCTTGCGGTGGAAAAGTAAAGTCAAAGAACAAATGCTCAAAGATTGAAACTTTAAAAAAAAACAACATTGTTTTGACCACCAAAAGTAATTTATCACTGAGACTACAGGGAGTGAAGTGTCAAATGCTGAACTACAGACTCGCAGGAATGAGTGGGTGTGAGTTTGTAGTTTATGTTACAGACGAAGTTAGACCCCAGATGACCAGAATGATCCTTCCTGGCACTGCAGCTGACCGGTGATGCATCCTGAAAATTCCACAGTGTTATGTTGTGTTTTTTCCACTAGCTAGAATGCAGGTGTTTGGGGATGTACAACAAGGAGTATAAGGGAATGGAAAGAGAAAGGGAAAAGCATTTGGGTTATGTTTCCGCAGCTGAGCTGCTTGCAAAGAGTTAGCTCTGCCATGGGAGCGCTCTGGCTGAAGCAAAGAACATTCAAGGCATGGTGGTCTCGCCTTGATCATCCAGACACCCTTGACACTTAAATCATGTTCCATGGTTAGGATTTCCCAGAGATGTTATAATATCTGCTGATGTCTGCCAGTTAAATTAGGATAGCTGTAAGGCCAAGTCTCTGACAGGGAAAGCTTCTAGACAAAATCCAATCTGTAAAATAAAATTAAACAGAAAAAAACCCCACAGCCATTTTAGAGAATCTCCTAGCCTTTGAGGCAGAGGTGTGTTTAAAAGAGTAACTCCTCATATTAAATTCTTTTTCCTCTGAAATTTAATTCTTATGGGACTCATTAGTTAAAACAAGAGTAGCCCAGTGTAACAGAGTTCACCTCCAATGAGTCAAACTAAAATCTACTTACTATTTTTTGGCTACCTTTATACAGCCTGCCTTTATTTGTCATCACTCCTCTTTATTTTCTAATGTCCAGATGAATCATTTTAGGAATGTTTATATCAATTCTGTCTGAAATGAGACATGCTGCAGCTTACTGAGCCTCTGAGGTACATTTTCTCATCAGTTTGCAAGGTTACAAAGTTGAAAACCTTTTCTTTTTATCTTTTTTGTCCCCCCATCTCTATAGAAGGGAAAATAATTTAGTTTTTTTTAAGTTTCTCCCCTCGCCTCCCTTGCCCCC
>NW_010397080.1:47814-58006 GCF_000710305.1 Buceros rhinoceros silvestris | reverse complement strand
CCCTCCCCCGCAATTCTGCCTCTTTTCTAAACACACTATGTCTTTATTGTGTTTTTCTTGATCCATGTAAAGGTTCATCTAAGACTGGGGCAAAGATGGGCTGATGGAACAGGGTTCACGGTGCAACTGATTCACTGTGGCAGGCAGGCAGAAGCATAGAAACAGATCAGGGGCTCAGCAGTGTTTACAGTCCCTGTCAGGTTATCTGCAAATCCCTGTTAGGATCATATCATGGCTTTTTCCACAAAGTGAAAGCTTTCTCTTTTCTTAAACTCAGCAATGAGCTTTTTAGTTCCCAAAATCAGACAAAGTTGAGATTTCACTTTGTTCTGCCAGCTATGGCACAGATATTCTTTGTAACTTTGGGCATTATTCAGGTCACCCACTACATCACCAAACATAGAAGTTGGTGTTTACTGGGGTGCATCAGTATCTCCACAGGGACTTGTAAGAAGCCATATGTGGGTATGTAACTTGGGCATCCCTTTCATCTCTTTTTTTCGGATGATAGATATTGCGCAGTGTTATCCTGGTGTATGCATCAGCGCTTCCGTGGCAGCGCTGTAAGCAAAACCCAACATCTGTCTAAAGAATCTTTACAATTCTTATGGCAGAGATGTACAGAATCAGAAACTTTCAGGAATCTGCTTTCTGTTTTCTTGCTAACTTGCTGTTGACTCATCCCAACTTCCTGCACCCCAAGGTCTAAAAAAAGTGCTTTACAATATTTCAGTAGTGTTTAATACCATTAAAATTATTCCAGTAAGGTTTGTCCTGTTTCTTTTTCTGGGCAGCGTTCTTGACTGGAAGTAAATACCAGTCATGTTAAATATTTGGGGTGTTCTATACTGGAAACACAGATGCTGATAACAGTTTTCATTTGCTATATGTTGTGCTGTCATATGCACAGATTTCTCCACTGCTCATTGCCTCCAGTATATTTTTATACCAATATAAAGTGGGTGTAAAGTATTACCACTATGATCTAACAGTAATTATTTCACTCACTTTGAGTTCATATAAAAACAAGGAATAGAGGACAACAAGAGTTGTGTTCATAACACAAAACTGGTAAATAACATAGATTTCAAGAATGTATTAATCTAATAGTGGATTAAACATTAATTAAATTATTAAGAATATTAAAAATTATCATCTCTATTTTGTTTCAGCATAGAGATAAATAGTAGAGCTACAGCTACTGGTGAGCATTATTAATTTGGTGTTTTATAAGCAGAAAATTCTCTACGGATTGTCACAAATTCCTATGAGACAATTTGCATATGTGTTTCAAGTTAGCTTGAAAAACAAGGAAAAATATATGGAAAGGTGTTTTTCTTCATCAAGGTATATAATAATCCATATTCCCTAGATTTTGTCTACTTATAAAATACATAGAAAATTAAAATAAAAATAGACACTGTAAACTTGCTCACATGTGATTAACAGCTCTGAGGAAATCTCCCAACTTTCCCATGCTAAGAGCATAGTTTGGTTTCTCCAGGGGTGTAAATCTGACTGCTCTGTTTAAATTTAACAGAATTTCTTTGGTTTTCAGTTGTCTTTGGAGGATAGCCAAATGCTGGCAGATAACCTGATTAGCATAGACATTCCTGCCTATAAAATCTCTCAGTTTTTAGAGGTGTGGATAGCTTGAGGTTAGAATAAGATTAACATAGCTTCATGTAATTACGCTATCTGCCACAGTTATTTTTTGTACCACAGTATTTCAATCAAATGACTGCAGCAAACAAGGTTCATTTAACACTTCAAAATGTGGAAACAACTACTGAAGAACTTACCACTTGTGACCCTCTGTTTATCAATGTGCAACGTCCCTTCTCATTACAAACTATACAGATTGGTGGTTTACCTATTTGGAAAACGTGGTTTGTTTATGAAAAGGAACTAAAAGAGAGTATTCTTTAATCTCAAGATTGACTAACCTTTACAATTTCATCTGGGGCAGTGTACAGGGCAGTAAGGGAAAAATAAGGGGCTGCGTGCAGCTCTCGCCACAGGACAGTTAATAGTCACTGGAGTGTTTCTTAAGGCTCCCAGATTAAAAGGAGTGGGGGAAATCCACGTGCTGTTTTCCAAATCACATTTCAAAAACAATTTAAATTGTTTTTTTTCCACAGCTATGCTGTGAAATGCACAGTCATCATGCTGGGGCTCTTTGTTACACCTTTATTTGATCAATGCTCATGTGCTTATTCTCTTGATTTCCAGTTAAGGAGTGGGCTTCAGCTTGTGCGTGTCTTCACAGAACATAAGTAGATGCCAGTTTAAATGTGTGTATGAGCTGACTGTAATAAGGATCTTTAAGCAATGTTTAGCTTGAAGCAATGTGCAGTGTTTTAAAGATGACATACAGCAAATTAAAAGTAAAATAGGTGATCAGAGACTTAGATATGTAAAAATGGACAAACCCATCATAATTCCTAAGATATTTGACACTGTTTCTGATAAAAACCTCATAAAGAAATATTGATGAATTGTGGAGCAGATGAATGGGCAGGGATGTAGATGGAAAACTTGCTGAACTGCTGGGCTGAACAGATCGTGATCTGTAGCATGAAGCCCGGCTGCAGGCCAGTCATTACTGGTGTATCTCAGGGTTCAATACTGATTTGCAAATGATATAAAATGAGGGGAGTGGTTGATGCACTAGCTGGTGGTGCTGCTGCTTGAGGCACCTTGAGAGGCTGAAAAAATGGGCTGACAGTAGCCTCAAGAAGATAAGGAAAAGGAGTTGCCAAATCCTGCCTCAGATGAGGAATAATCCCAGGTACGTGATGGGAAAGCAGCTCAGCAGAGAATGGCCAGAGGGTCCTGGTGGACTCCAGGCTGACCGTGAGCCAGCAACGTGCCCTTGCAGCAAAGAAGGCCAACAGCCTCCTGGGCTGTATTAGGCAGAGCATTGCCGGCAGGTCGGGGGAGGTGACCCTTCTCTGCTCAGTACAGGTGAGACATATCTAGAGTTCTCTGTCCAGTTCTGGGCTCCCCCATTACAAGAGGGACATGGATATGTTGGAGCACAAAGGGCTGTGAAAATGAGTAAGGAACTGGAGAATCTCTAATATGAGGAAAGGCTGAGAGACCAGGAAGTGCTGGAAGAGTGATGAAATCAGAATCAGACTCTTCTCAGTGGCACACAGTGACAGGACAACACAAACTGAAATAAAGGAGGTTCAATCTGACCATAAAAACAACCCCACTTTTTCTGTGAGGGTGGCACAGGTTGCACAAAGAGACTGCAGAGTTTCCATCCTTGGAGACATTCAAAGCACAACTAGACACTGTCCTGGGCCGCCTGCTCTTGGAGGCTCTGCTTGAGCATAAGGATTGAAGTAGCCAGTCTGCAGAGGTGCTTTCTAGTCTCAGCTATCCTGTGATTCTGTGATTTCATGAAGAAGGTTAAACATATAAGAAGATATTTTCATTGCACTTCATTACACATGCCCAGTGGTCTGTTAATAACATAGGAATGTTTACCCACTTTCATGATTAAACTTCTGAAAAACTGTCTTAATATTTTCTTAAGCTTCTGGAATATGTTCTCTAACAGTCTGGAAAAAGCAAAAAGTCACTGTTTGGAGACCTAATTGTGTTTACAGAGATGAGAAGAGTTAAAATAAGTGTTCTGTGCAGTAAAAATGTAAATACAATTTTCAAAGTTAAAATTACAGGTCTGCAGGAAAGTCTAAGATTGGAAGAGGCCTCTGGACCTCATTTAGTTCAGCCTTCTGGTGCAAGGGAAGTAGATTAGGTTATCCAGGGAGCTGTGAGTTTGCATTAGCAAGGGAAATGGCACCATTTCTCTGTTTACCTATTTCATGGTGAAGAATACTTTTCTTACATGCAGATGAAATTTCCTGTGAAGCAACTTGTGCCCCTGGTCTCTTGTCATGTCACTATGCAGGGTGTTGAAGAGAACACCTTCATCTTCTCTATAGCTATTTTTTAGGTATTGGAAGACAGTGATCTCTGTGAGCCTTCTCTGCTGTGGGCTACACAAGCACAATCCTTTCATTGTCTTGATGGGCCTTTGTTGGACCAGCTACAATCTTTCTCTCTTTTGAACAGGGGGAAATTCACTCTGTGTAGCCTAGATGACGGGTGTGTTTCTTCTGGTAAGATTTAGCAGTACAATAAAGTTCTTCCAGAACCCTCTGAGGAACTCTGATGCCCAGTTATAGGTGTCCAAATAGGCTTCCCCTAAAGTCCAAAGAGAAATAAATGTCTTTGTTATTGAATAATTTTTTATAATGCAGGAAGGAGTTATCCCTGTAAGGAATAACAGGTTTGAACCTGTTCTGCTGGAGAGGGCGTATTCTGCCATCAGTTTTAATGGAAGGAGGGAATGACTGATGACTGTGCATAGTTGGACTAAGAAAATCACTCCATGTCCTGTGAAACACAGAGGGAAAGCCAAGAGTGAATAATAAACTCTGCTAAATGTTCTTACAGAAGCCCCCAGGAGAACAGATCTTTTTGCTGCCAGTATACAGCTTTCTAGCTCAAAGGCTGCTTACCTATTTTTATATGGAGAATTGGTCTTGCTATAGTTTTTTTTTTTTTGGAAGACATTGCAACCAGCCACAGCAATTACTGGCCTCATCATGTGAGGCTTGCTTGCATGCCTCCCTTGATGCCACTTTTTGGAAGGCTAAGACTTGCTGAAATAATTCTGAAATAATAGTAGGAAAACTTGAAAGATGACAAGGAATTAAATATAAATGTCTAGTAATCAGTACTCTTAACAAGAATGCTCTTCCCCTTCAGGAAAATGAAGTGACCAACTACATCATATTCCCTGTTCTAGGTTTGCCAAGATGTAGAGAATAGTAACCTTTTATCTGTGTCTGCTGCTAAATGAGGAACTGATAGGAACTGATCCTCAGCCCTGAGACCAGTGGTTTCCCACTCCACAACAATCTTGGCAATGCTAATGGCAGTGGCCCAGAACAGAGCCAAGAAGTGTCCTTACAAGTGTGGTGGATGATTTGAGTATTTGGTGCTTGGATTCACTACCTGGGCCACTTTTATTTACGATATAGATGTTTTCCTTGAATTTAAACCATCTCCTCAGAATTCTTATTTGTCTGTAGCACTAGAAAAAATAAAAAGACCAGAGTGTCATCTGTTGGGTGTTGAATTTATGATGGAGCTTGGATCAATCATTGATAAGTAATATCTTCTATCAAAAAGAAAACAGTGGTGTTTGTTTACAGAAGGCAAGGGAAGAATCTTTTCTGGAGGAATAGTTGTTTGTCCTGTTTATGTGTGAAATTATTTGGTGTATGTGCAAAGCTGTCCAGACAGTGCGTTTAAAATCTCCCAGTAGCTAACAAGGAACAAAACTGAGGCCTTTGATATGGATTGAATGGAGGCTTTTAGATAACCATGGTGTGGATAAGACTGTAAATAATATCATTCCTGTGTTGATAGTCATAAGGAAGTAGCCCCAAGGTGAGGGCATAGGTGCAGAGTGAGAGAGTGGTGGCTGCAAAGTGGGTTTTATGACGTCATGCAAACTGGTGTTTTTCCTTTGCCAATTCTGAGGTCTTGTGAAGTGCAGCAAAATTTCAGTTTCCATTTAGAAGAAAGTGTCAGTTGTGTGTGAATGATCAGCTTGAAAACACGTACCCTAACATTCAAGATTCAGGAGTCAATTAAATGCCTTCATTTAGAAGTGATGGGGCAGTTCCTGAGTTTGAATGATGTCAATAGTAGAGGGGGTATTTCTTTCCTGTTGTAGCACCAATCGGTATCATTGCCGAGTAATGCTTAGTGAAGTGGCTGTTCCAAATCACACTCTCAGACAAGCCCATCATCTGTGACCAGAAGAAAGGGTTAAGATTGAGTGGAGACTAGTCATGCTCAGCTTCCTAGGCTGTACTGATGCTAGACTTGCCTTTTAAAGAGTATAGCTGCTGGTATGGCTGCTCAGGAACAACCTATTTACACCAGATTCTGTCTTAACAACTGTTCTTGGAATGCCTTTTGTTATTTTCTTGTTAATCAGAAGTGGTCCTTAATATATTCAATATTTTTAGTGCCCTACAGATACCAAAGCAACGTTTGGGGTCCACCTTAAAGTAGTAGGAGACTGGACAGGTATGTAGAAAAAGTTTCTTTTCAGAGATAAATACCTTAACTTGAACTGTTACCTATTTCTGACTTCAGCACGACTGCACCTTGATTGTGGTGTATTCTTACTGGAGATCATTCATGCTTGTTTTCCTGAAGTTGGTTTTATTTCATTCTTGATGCAACCTCTGCTTTATTCAGATGCACATTTCTTTAGATAACATGCTTTTTCAACTATCTGATTGCAATGTACTAATTTTCAGTGTTCTTCCTCCGTTTCTGCCTTTTTTTCTTATTTTTCGGTAGCCTGCTGCCCCTGTGCAGTGCAATGCCTCCTTGCATAGCAGTGTCTGCAGAAATGCTGAAATGAGCAGCTCCCAGATAAGAGGATTTTGATGCCAGCAGTTTGGATGGCTGCCAGGTTAATTAACGCCTATGGTACACTGAGATTAAAGGTTGCTTTCATGTTCTTCCATGCTCTTCCATTGCTCTTTGAATGTCCTCCAGACCAGGGGTGTAAGCCAGGATTCCCTGCAGAGGAGAATGGTAATTTGCTGCTCCCTGTGACAGTTGTATACTCAAGCGATAGTTGTCATTATTCCTTGGCAGCTGACTTTCCTCTTGCTTAGCATAGCATCCCTGTGTAAGGAAGACAAATACACAACACCGTCCTGTTCATTTCTCGTGAAGAAATGTTTTCCAAGTTGACTTGTATTGGTTAGTGTGTTTGTGGATCTGAGTCAAATGAGCTTGTCACCCTAAAAGGGATTAGACAAATTTAGGGAAAGGCCATAATTATCTGTTGAACTTACTGGTCCTGCTGCATACTTGGCTGTGGAAGTTGCTGAAACTTTAATAGGCAAAGGTTAGGAAGGCAGAGCCATATGTATGTATGCTCCAAAATCACCCTGATATTCTGGTTTTGCTTCAAGTATGGGATATTGGCCAGCAGAGGCAGATTATGAGGCTAATTAGCCTTTGGTCTGCCCCAGTATGCTGACTCTTTTGTAGCTAAGCATAATTCCGATCTGGGAGAGCACAGTAAGATTATTGGGACAAGTAGGGTGGAAAGGTACTAGCTACATGAGTTTTCCAAAAGAAGTGGTATTTTCAAAGTTTTCTGAATGCCTCTGTGGCATGAATTGCTCCCTATTAGTATTTTAATATTATTCTCCTACTCAGTATCTCTATTCTCCATTGGGAGGCAGATCTGCCTGGGTAGGACTGCATGGGATTCAGGACGCTGTCGCATTACAGAGACCGTTTGTTGTAGTTTCACCGAACAGGGATATCTCTCCTGGGGTCATAAGTGCTGTCGAGAAGCAGGCAGTCTACCCAATGCTTTCTGCTGCATCTGTACCATGGAGCCCTGTTCTCACTCAGTCTCTTAAGCCCTGTGACAATTAATGGTGTCTAATCCGCTGACTGTTTGAGGAAGGATTAATATATTTGCCACGTTCCTTATAATCTTTCCTAAGCATGCTCTAATGGCCGCTTCTGCAGACAGGATATTGGGCTGGAGGAGTTTTTATGCGACATACTGTCATTTGAGCCTTTCTCACGACCAATTCTCTCAGCCTTTATCCTATTTATTCAAATTCTCCTTTGTATCACATTTTCACATTCCTGACAGTTTATGCCTGGCACCAGGGAGAGTTAACAGTTGAATTAAAAAAACTCAATTATAAGCCTGAATTAAAAGGAAAAAAGAGTGCAGATATGCGGTGAAATGCAGAGAAGAACTGGTTAGTTCAAGACACATCTCTTGCTGGCTTCAGCTTCTGCTGCCTGCACCTGGGAGATGCGGTGATGGAACAATTTCCTGCCATTAGCTGTAAGGACTTGAGGGGGAATCCGCACTGCTGGGAAATCAAATCTGTGAGTTAGGTTTTGGGTCAAGCCTCTGACACTCACTCTTATATTCTGAAAATTTAATAGAATACCTTGTGGCCTTAGTCACTTTGTTTTGTAGGCTGGGAAAGCAACTGCATGTCTAGTTTATAAGGGATAATAGAATTGCCAGCTCCTGATGAGAAGTTGCTGTTAATAGAGTCATTTATTGCCAGTATCTCATTGCATATCAGATACCTGATAGAAGAAACCTCAAGAAGCAGCTTCTGAAAAAGGCACTCTAGAAATAATTCTTTGTGTAGAAGCAGATATGTAGTAGATTTTCAGGCAATACCGCTGTTTGCTTTTTAAAGCCATGATTTGAATAATGAAAAACGTTAAGACAGAAAAAGGAGAAGAGAGAAGAAACCTCAGAAATGGTAGCTCTGAGACCTTTGCAAAACCGAACTGTAGCCTAGACACCTAAGTGATGAACACCTAAGTTCTACTGAAATCAAATGGTGCTATCTGTGCTTAAAAGAGCTGAGAACCTGCCCTTGTCAGAAGCAGATTTGGCTAAAGGCACAACATTCCCTCCCATTATGTAGGCAGTGGCATCCTTTAGATAAATTTCCAGTACAAATCTGAGCACTTTCATGTCTTATCTGTGTTACGGTGGTATTATGCTTAGCTTTCATGTTCATCACAGAAAACAGACACGCAGGCACTGGTATTGCTGTAATGTGCCTTCAGATGCCTATGTAGCAGATCCTTTTGCCTGATCCTTTTTCATCAGTCCCTTTCTAGACCTCTGATCTGTTTATGTGTCTAGTTTAGGATGAGATGAGCCAATCCCAAGCATTCCTTCTTCTCTTCTTTCATTGTAAAGAGTCTTGATCTATATATACATCATTATTTCAGAGATATTGCTTTCTAATTGAGAATTAGTTGTGATTTTTCCCATGTAAACATCCCTAACATGATTTTTTCCATCTTTTGCCATGTGCACTGGGTATTGTGAGTAGTGGAACAGCTACCATACACCTCTCTAAAGAACAGTTCTGTGATAATGTAATTACTATCTTTGTGCTGACATGTGACTAATTAAGTCAGCACCTATTGAGTTAACAAAACATTTTGTGGCATTGTGGTGGCTCATGCTATTAATGCAATTATTTTGGCATGTTACAGAGATGAAACATATGGCTGTAGACCACAGCTTAGCCTGTCATGACTTAGACAGCCAAGTTATGATGGATTTTATAGTGGCTGATCTGTGGTAATTTCAAATGTGAAGCCCTACAGGTTGAGTTAGCCCTGTGGCTAAGAGCTAAGTCAAACGTGTCTTACTCTGTAGCTGCCTGGCAGTTATTGTAGATGAGCTAGTGGATGGCAACTTTAAAGCCTACAGTAACACTGAAGTCCCTGCAATGTCTCTTGCACGGATCAGAGCTGTGAGATCCATGGATTAGCTAATAAGATTATTTCGTTACTAGCTCCCCTTTAAAATTTGTTTTGTTCTGTGTCTCATATCTCTGTGGTCACCTATTTCTCCTTCAGCATGGAAAAAATTGTTGGCTTAGTATTTACAGAAGGGTTTTTTGAAAGTTTTTTTTTTGTCCCACTTACTGTCTAGTTTGTCCACAGTGTTGTCATCTCTCAGCCTTATGCTTCCTCTGTCCTTGCTGCTGCCTCAAGTACTACTACGTTTAGTTTTAAAGCTGACATTTCATCTGACACCTCCGGAGGGAGAAAGAGAGACCATAGGCCATGCCTCATGTCCAACTGCTTGACAACAGTGAAAAAAAAAAACATGGCAGAGTATCAAGACAATGTGTCTCATTCACTAGACAATCTTCAGGGTGTAAGACAGAAAGTGACATTGATGATGCTGAAATAACAGACTTCTGAAGCCTTGACGCATGTTTTTTGTGTAAAACAAGTAGACAGCACTCAGAGGTGTTAAGGTGAACTGCATGCCTTAAGGCAGCAAAATGTTGCTGTTATGTTACAGTGTGTTTCTGGTACAAATTGATATGGGACCATGTTTAAAACACTGCTGCTGTTCTGTGCTCTACGGTAATTGTTGTCTTGTAGTGACATCGTCCTTCTGTGTAGTTGATCATGATCTTAGAGACTTTTGCAAGGCCTTTCCACCATTCTGAGCAACTTGGTATTTATTGCAGGGATGCCATAAGAGTACTTTAATACCACCCATTGAATCTGAGACTTCTGTCCCGTAGGTTATTAAATGTCATGGCAGCCA
>NW_010397080.1:42186-47684 GCF_000710305.1 Buceros rhinoceros silvestris | reverse complement strand
GAATTGTTGATGTGTGCGGGAACTCTCCAGCTAGAGCCAAACAAGACAGATCATAGGGTACTGATCTGCATCACCCTAGAGTAAATGCTAGGTTTCATCAGAAAATACGTATCTTTGCTCAATTCTTCCTGCTAGAGATCAGGATATACATGGTCACAAGGTCATTTAGGTACTGACTATCTTATTTTGAACCTGATATGGGGAGGTTTAGATTGGATATTAGATAAAAATTTTGTCACCAAAAGCATTGTTAAGCATTGGAACAGAGATGGGCTGTCCAGAGAAGTGGCTGAGTCACCGTTCCTGGAGGTATTTAAAACATGTAGGTGTGGTGCTTAGAGAGATGGATTAGTGGTGGACTTGGCAGTGATGGGTTAATGTTTGAACTCTTAAACATCTTTTCCAACTAAAATGAATGTATGATTCTGTGATGCAAATTGTTGTCAGATATTGTCATAGTCCTTTTTCTGGAAGGTTCAGATTTAGAGCAGGAAGTTTCAGGGGGACAAAAAAATGGAATTTCGTTTAAAACCAACAATTTTCCAGAACATGGTAGATGTGTGAAAGCAGGGATCTTATTTAATTTCCTATGGCCCAAAATCTGAGACAGCAAAGAGTACACACTCCAATTTTTAATTTTTTAAACAGACACAATTTTTAAAGAAGTTTGGGATTGTGGAGGCTGACTAAAGTTTTTTTTTTTTTGCATGTTCACTGGGAGAATATAAACATACCTGTTGAGTGACTCTGAAGGAAGAATGCTGGGCTGGGAGTTTTGTCACATTGTTCAGAAGTGTCTATGTGACCTTTCAGCTCCTGGTTTAGAGAATGCCTGAAGCATTCTGAGGCTGGCTGTGCATTGCTGTGCTTACCTGGAATTTATCAGCAAGCATAGGAGCTAGCAAAGAGGCAATATTTTATTTTCAGTAACCCCAGGGACAGTTTTAGAGATATCGAAGTAGTGGATCATTCAGTCAGTATCTTCGATATTCTTAGCAGATCTTGATTCAGGCTGGAGAATGTGTGAAGAAGAGGATGACATGAAGGAATAATAAGACTACAAAGTCTGCCCGCAGCATGTGACAAAGTTGTCTCAGGGTCACTATAACTGCTACTGATTTTTCTTAAAAATATCTAGTCACTGGTAATGAACAGCTGGTCAACTCTTTTGTTATTACCTCAAGCTCTGTTTGATTTGGGTCTTTTTCATTGCATGGTAACATGTGTTTAGTTATTCCATGAGAATCCTGACAGGGTGTAAAGGCCAAGAATGTGGTATGGCGGGTTGTTCCAGTAAAGTCAACGTGTGGTTTTGGAAGCTGAAGACAGATATTATTTCTCCCTGTTAGGTTTTATGACTACTAATTCTTATGTTGTCAGTGAATCCTACTTACGTGTCTGAGTAAGGTATCAGAAACGAGTGCTAAAAAGCTTTAATTGTGCTTCTATTTATGTAATTTGATGTTACTAATAGAAGTTGTGTTACATTACTGGGAGGTTAAAATACCATAACAATGTAATTAGTCAAAGTGTGCTGTCTGATTCTTCATTGCCATTAACGTTCATTAATTATTTTATTTGTGACTGCAAACAAGCTCAATAAATCACAGGATTAAGAGAATGGAGAAAAAGAAGAGATTTCTTTGACTCACTCAATGCTGAAAGCCCTTTGCTTGATCAAAGAGTTAATGCTGAAGGTGAACACATAGATGTGATTTTTTGGCTCCAGACCTGGATGGTTTTACATTAGCTAAACTCCAGCTGACTTAGTATCAAAACTGGTATAACTTGAGTCAACTCCAATTTGAACAGTTATTCAGTTTTGCCTCTACAGGGAAATAAGATTTTTAGGTGAGAAAGTTGCCTTGAAGAAAATTTTCTCTTACTCTGAAGTCCGTTCTTCATGCATCCTGTTATTTGTAAACTTCCATCTTTGTGCATATCCCAGGCTCTTTTTATTCATGTAATGATTATAGAAAATTACATGGCTGGGTGATGTAAATTATTTTTATCCTTCAATATAATACACAAAGGACCTGTATATGTTGCTGCAGTTGAGAACCGATCCAAGAATACAAGGCTGAAGGATTCCTTGTCATGCCTCAGATGTTTTAAGTACCCTTATGAACTACAGGAGTGAAGCCTGTGGAGCAAATTAACATGTAGCAGATGATGGGATCTAAATGAATGCACTGAAAAGAAGCAGAAACTCCTCTCTACTTTAAACATAGTCACAAGATAGACAAGCTCTAGGACATGTATTTGAGTGGATTGCCAGGCAAATTTTTGGCTGTGTAATTACTATTTATATGCTGTGTTTGCCAGTTTAAGAAAGCAAAGTTGCTGTTCTCGAGTTCCATCTTCTTTCTGCTAATCTTTGCTAAGGGAAGCAAATATTTGCTTAGTTTCACCATTCTTCTGTTAATCTTTGCTTAAGGATGCTGAGAGAAGTCCCGTTCTTGTGGTAGTTTCTGTGCAGAGGTACACAGCTGCCTCAGGCAATGACTGTACAAAGTCTGGCTGGACTTTCTAGTTCCTTTGTCTCCCTCAGGGACAGAAGAAAAAAGCAGACACACTTCAGGCTTGTAAATATGAGTTACTACAATTCAACTAACAATTGCTAGTTAAAATACCTTAAAAGTAGGTTTGAAAGGTTTCCTTCTGGGATTGTTTTCTAACAGATTGTAAAAATGCTGTAGTTAATTAGGAAAAATATGTTTCAAAATTGGAACATAAATTCTATAGGAACTGTTGGTATTTATAAACTTTATGATCAGGAAGGACAGTTATCTTTATGCATTCTCAACTCCTTCATAATGCTTTAGAATTTCTTAGAATAGTTTCTATACAGAAGTTAATATAAGCTAAAATATAAACTTGGGGTTAAACTAGTCTGCACATTTTTCAGCTTCAACCTTTGGATATCCATGGACTCTTTTTGTGCTGTTTGTGAAAGTGAAGCTCACCTTTGTAGTGATGTCATAATTTAGTGGGTTGTGGTTTTTTTTTTTCCTCCCTTTACTCCTTTGTTTCATGGCAAGAACCACCACTGGAAAATGCGTGTGCCACAAAATCTTGCTGCTTTGTGTGCAGATACTTAGAGAAAATGGGCATGGTGCCTTTGAACCTTCTATTTGGTTGAGCTGTAGTTCTAAGTTTAAGCTTTGAGACCTTGCATGTGTCTGGATCTTTGCTTTCTGCACACTCTTCACTTCTGACGTTCCATTTAAATACAGAAATGGGTTTGCTTTTCAGCACAGGTCTCATCACTGATTTGGGCTGTGGCATGATTTAAAGCATAGCTCTCTTTTGCCATAAAGACTACCAGCAGTAGTGGTTGCTGAGCTATTCAGAAGACTACCTATCATGTCACCTTGTACTTCTCCTTCCTTAGTCCTTGATCTCTCCTACCTGTCTGCTTATTTCTACATGTGCCTTGTCTAACTCTGGATCAGAAGGGAGATGGGCCATCACGTGTTCACCATGTGGTCAGAATTTGTTCTGCGCTCATCAGTTCTCTCTGTGGGGGTAAATTAAAACTCCCACAACATTGCAAATGTTAGCATAATCAAATAACATGATCAAATGACATTTTCACCCTATTTACACAGCAAATATTGTATAGCCCCTTGTTGACATGATATTAGTGTTGAAGTTCTGGTTAGGATAACCCATCTCCTTTAGTGCATTGTTTTTTCTCCTTCATTCCAGTATATTTACCTCACTTTTCACCAGCTGCATGTCCTCACCCCAAACTTCAGAATTCCTTGAAACTGCACGTTTCTATTCCAGGATGCATTAAAATCGGTGCTGGCCTTGTTCATGTGAAGCAA
Organism: Buceros rhinoceros silvestris; assembly: GCF_000710305.1. NCBI lineage: Eukaryota > Metazoa > Chordata > Aves > Bucerotiformes > Bucerotidae > Buceros > Buceros rhinoceros. Next base: position 43,851 of record NW_010397080.1, on the reverse strand, counting down.
ATCCTACACTCCAAATTTTATCATCAATTCCCTACTGCCCCTTGCAAACCAGCTTTGTATTCACGTGCCACACACACCTTCCTGTTGCTCCGTCCGGTCCTTTGACTTTTTTACATGCGTTGTTTCTCTGATGCATCAAGCACTAGCTGGAGTTTGGGTTTCACCATAAGGAAATACAGCCAGTCTGTGATCCAAGAATTTCTGAGGGACATCTTGCAGCCACAGCTCTTCTCTACCCCAATCCTCCCCTGGAGATCTGATTCATTAAATCATAAATATTATTAATAAAAATCTGCCACCAAGCAAATGTATAGTCATCAACTACAAAAATAGTGTTCCTGTGAAAAAAAATGGCTATGTGACAGCCACAAAAGTGTTGCTTCTTCCTTTAAAAAAACAAACCAAACCAAACCTCAGAACTTGCACTGAAAGCACCATGTTGAGACTGTGGGCCAACAGCAGGTTTCCACAACTTGTCAGAATAGATACTTTGGTATCTCTATAAACAGAATAGAAAAGTTTAGTTTAAAATTTTAATGGCTGCACATTTTATATGAACTTAAACCACACACAAAACTATGTGTTAATCAGAGCTTGGTACTGGGCTATGAACCTTCTGGTCCACAAATTAAAATAGCAGATACCCCAGCGCAGAACGCAGATGTGGGGGCAAGTTCCTGACAGGAATGGAATCAGACTGCAGTGCAATCAATTTTTTAATGTAAAAGCATCCTTTTGTGCCTGTCAGCCCATTAAATTAATTTTTAATTAAAGCCCAATTTTTTTCTTTTATAAGGCTTTGAAATTTCTAAAGGTAGAGAGGCAGAAATGCCTTAAATACTCTATAAAGTTTAAGATGCTGCAAAGTAAATTAACTGCTAATGTGTCCAGATTTTGAGTTAAATTTGAAATGGCTGTTGCTATGTGCTGAATGTAATGAGAAAAAAATGATTCAATTATCTCAGTATTAACTAAAGTGCTGTGAGGAGAAACTGTAGGGAGGGAATTCATAGGCTGGAAATCACTTTCCAAGCTGTGAATGGGATTACAGCCTTGCCCGTTGTGGTACGCGGAGTAGAGTGTGCCGTGACAGCAAGCAATGGCGCGTTGGTATGAAGTGCAGCAGCTGATGGGCAGGGTGCAGCGGGTATTCTGTTTCGCTGATATCATAACCCACATTTCTGCAGCTCAGGCATGTTCTTGTTCTTCCTCTTTTTCTTCTTTATTTAGCTTTCTGCTCAGAATAGGGATAAAGTGGCAGAGCTTCTTTCAGAAAGGGTATCATGAAGTTTCTTATTTGTATAGTTTATGACATTGTGACATATTAGACCAAAGTACACTGTAATGAAATAATATTCCATGAGAGGCAAGTTTTGTAGGGAGACGTAAATCCTTCATTAGACCATCTGAAACCGATGGAAAAAAACAGGTTGTCTTTCAGGCATGCAATGCCTTCAGCAAGTTTAATAGAGGCAGAAACTCAAAGCAAAGAGTAGGGAATGAAATAACATTCCCTGTTACTTTCTAAAGAAATTTTTTCCTTGAGAAATATGAGTAATAAAATTTCCTAGTAAATTAATAGAAGATGCCCCCCTGCCCCCTCCTTTTTTTTTTTTTTAAGTTGGTTTATTTTTTTTGGGGGAAATATTCTTTTTCTCTCAAAAA
>NW_010397080.1:32184-42172 GCF_000710305.1 Buceros rhinoceros silvestris | reverse complement strand
CCCCCTGCCCCCTCCTTTTTTTTTTTTTTTTAAGTTGGTTTACTTTTTTTGTGAGAAATATTCTTTTTCTCTCAAAAAATTAATGTGGTCAAAAATACTGTCTGAAAGTCAGAAATACTGTCTAAAAGCCAAAGATATCATTTGCAAATGCTCTCCTCACTGCCTCTTAGGATTTACATGTCTCCAGCTTTCTTTATCTCCTCTTGGCTGGGTTCCCAGTTTAGGGTATATTTGCTGTAATATGCCATGATCTCACTCTCCTGGAGAGAGAAAGCACTTGCATCATGGCAACTCTAACTGGGGAAAGAGATTGGCACATGAGAAAACTCCACTGCGACTTAACATGAAGTGTGCTGCATTTTATTTATATGTACGTGCCCACACACATCCCTAAACTTTCAGCATTTGGGTGTGTTTTTACATTTTATTTTTTTTCTCTTAAAATCACGATATCATACCTAAACAACGTTTTGATTTAAAATATTTGACTGTCTATAAGGAGTAAAATTTGGACAATGCTTTACGCAAAGTGTCACTGTGTTTTGATGAATTTGAAGGGACCCTACTCTGTAGTGGAAGCTGATAAACAATGGATGACTGCTTAGCTCTGACTTACCTGGAACCACAAAATTTTAAGTTATGCTATAGCAAGTACCATGATCGTGAGTAAGAGAATGGTCCTCTGCTGGGGAGTGAGTGTGGAAGGTCTGTGGATCCCAACAGGCACATTTGTGTTTTAATGTTTATGGGGCAAGGTGGGGACTCAGTGGAGAATGGTGATTACTGAGGGCTGTTGACACATTTTTCAATGTTAAAGGGGGATTTTGGGGAGAGCAGGAGTTTTAGAGATTATTGGCTATTTTGAGTTTTGCTGAAATGGCTGCTGTGATGATCTTACTCTGCTGTCAACGATAACTAGCACTCCTACAGCCTCTGAGAAGCCTCCTCATGTTATGTGAAATGAAAATAAATCAGTGGGCAGTTCGTGCTTTTCTTTGCGATAAGCAGTTTTAAGGACTATCTCTTCCCATAAATTAAACATATTCCTTTATTCATTAAGCACAGTGTAAGTGCCATTCCCTCAAGGAAAATGCCACAGACACCCCCACACATTTTCAAAGACAAAGCTGTGATGCTTTGCTGTGCTTTGCCAAGTAGCTGGTGCCAGCCTGACAGCACAGGGCTTTCCCTCAAGGATTTCACTTACACTGTGTCAGCTGAGTGTCTCTTGAGCTTAGCCATGACTGGTTTGAAAAAGGAAAAATTTCTAATTAAAGGAAGATATTTTTATAATTTCTGCTATTTGATGTTTGCATTTTTTTAATGGGTTGAGAGGATTGTGGCCCAGGATTAACAAGCATGGCGAATGAAATTTTCTCAGGGCAGATTTCAAATAAAGCAGCTTTTCATTAATCCAAAATTTTGTTTCAAAATAATATTTCTTTAGAAGTCTCCCATAGCTTCTCAACACATAGGTACCAGCATGTGCCATTTCTACATGAAGAGGTTTTTATCAGTCTGTGCCGTTTTGTATTGCTGAGTTTGTCATGGTACACTGATGCATCGCTATATGCCAGGTCGTGACTGGTAGCTGAAAGACTCGAAAGATAGGTATCTAAAGACAGCTTATAGCTGTAAGAACTGGCAGAATCACTATTGCAGAAAAGTACATGCAAACCATTTCCTTACAAAGATGTAAGAAACTGTGTGATCTCAACCGTGTTAAACCAGTGGTTCTTTGTTCTAGAGAATCCCACAGCATATTTTAAGTAGAGTCTGCACAAGAGCTAGTGTTAAGTCAGCATATGTATTTTAAAGAAATTATTAATTAAAAGTAAATGAAAACTACCCAGGCTAGGTTATATATAGTAGTTTATATTCAGGGAGCGGGCTGGCTGAAGTTCTCCAGAATGACTTGTCTAATTCAGATGTAAGAAGAAAGAACAGAATTGCTCACAGCAGGGTGAAGTTAAGCCAAACTTTTGATACATTTCCTGATACACTTGTGTGCATTACATTTTATCACCGATAAAAAAAAAAAAAGAGAAAAACAATATCTAATGGCTCATTTCATTTGCCAGTCATTCAGATTATTTCCTGCTAAGGTTTTGATATTGCCCTTTGAGAGATATTACAAGAAACAGAGCCTCAGATGTGATTATATCTTTGGAAAAAAATGTGCATTACTTCCCAGTGGATCATCCCCAGTTGACTAGAAAAATTTATGTAGAAAATAGAATCCAGCTGAGCTCTGATCACTTTATCCTGTGTTATGCTTCAGTGCAACTAGTGCTAGGAGTGCTTTTAGAGAAGAATTTGTATGTGCTCTCTGAAAGGCACAGGCAGCTGAAAGCACAGGAGAAATTATTCTTATATAGAAATGGAGTCTCATAATACCCTGTTTCTTCTTTTGTTTCTTACTTGGAGCCTTGTTACTGTTATTTCCAGCATTTTAGTCCTACTGCGTGACTGGCTGGACAGGCATTTCCCCCACAGGGTGTTTATCAGTGCTGTTTGCCCCAGCTTAGTTCAGGTTTCCCTCTAGCCCTGAGAACAGCTTAGCACCTTCAGTGGAGGTGCTCACACGACTTAGCTGTGAGGAAGTAAAAGCTATGCTTTATGACCTTACTAACATCAGTTAAGCCTCAGTGATCAGCAACAGCTGGAGGGAAGGGGGCTGGGCAACCTCATCACTGTCCTATATTACAAGGCAGGGAGTGAGGGTGGGTGCATTAGCAATGAAAATCACGTTCTCTTTTTTCTTTAGCATTTTCCCTTCCCATCCCTGCCCCTATTAATAGAAGCCAATAGCTAACCTGACCAGCATGTATGAAGCCTGTGGCAGGGCAGCGTTTTGACCATGCTGGTCAGCTGTGAGGACAGTTGCCTCCTAACTTGCTGGGTCCTGTTCCTCAGAGGTGGGTTTGCACTTTTACCCAAAGTAAAAGTGGCAATCAATTGAAACAGCACAAAATATTAATATTCATATTTTTTCCCCATAAACAGACCTGCTGATTATATCACTTAGTGAAATTTAGGATGACTTTTAAGGAAAGAGTTAGCACAAAGAACTGGGATGTATTTAGCAATAATGTGCCCATGGGGCGTGCTTTGCTAGGCTAAAACCTCCTAGCGCTTCCCTCCTGTTCTGTTGTAATGGAGTAGCAGTGTTTTGTACGAGACTGGCCTGTTTCGTGTCTTGTGCATGCAAAGCGTTTTGTGCATCACCCACCTCAATAACAGTGGCTGAAGATAAGATATAATCTTGTCATTACTTATATTACTTACATACTTATATATACTTACATTACTTATATTACTTACATTACTCCTTGGGTTGCACAGGGAAAGATCCATTAAATCTTGGAGTCTTCACTCTTGGAGATATTCAAAAACCCAACTGAACATGGCCATGAGCACCTTGCTCTTGCTGCCCCTGCTCAGAGCAGGAGGATTGGACTAGACAACCTCCAGAGATCCCTTCTAGCCTCAACTATTCTGTGATTCTGCAAAGTTATTATACAGTAATTTATTTGCAAGTGTAATATTGAAGCTGTGCCTCTATTAGTAAGAGTCTGACATGATGCCATGCTTGCAGTCTAAACTGAGGCCAAGTAGGAGTAGACGAAAGCCCGAGAATGAGTTCCCAGTAACTGGTGATGGTTTTGTTATGATTCAAAATTTTTACCTTGGATGAGATTAATTCCATTATTTTGTAACTGCCATTTAAATATGTTTAATGAAAAGTTCTTGTAGCTTGTTCAAATGTATAAAATACATTACGCTTGCAAACCTATTTATAGACCTGGTTAAAAATACCAGTGCATGTACGCATGTGGGTACGTACTGATGTTTGATATATTTGGTGACAAAGTAATACATACACATGGCTGGAGATGATGTGACCGTGACAGCCCAAGAATAACACTTCGGGGTCATGATAATTATTTCCATGACGACATCAGCTCAGTGTTCAGCAGCAATAAAGAGAAAAAGTTATTAGGAGAAGAATAAAGCAGGGGAGGTCACTGTGCAGCTGGGTATTTCTGTGCTGCTCCCAGGACTTGAATCCTGTGTACAGCTCTGGTCCTCATCTCTCAGAATACTGGACAAGGTTCAGGAAGGAGTGACAAAGATGATCAAAAGCATGGGAAAGCTTCCAAACATAGGACAACTGAGTATGCAGGGACTCTTTAGCCTGGAAAAGAGATAATTTAAACAAATATAGCAACAGTCTACAAAATTATGCATAACACTGAAAGAGTGAGTGGGTAGGACCTGATTATTCCTGGTTTCTGCCAGTATTAGAACTTCTGGCCATCAAATACAGTCAGTAAGACACTATTTCAGAGCAAGCATAAGATGATGAATCTTTGTGTAGTAGGTGAGAGACACATGGAAATCCTTGCCAGTGGATAGTGGATAGATGAGGAAGTTACATGTGGGACTGGGCAAGTACTTTAAAGACAAGTCAAGGCATTTTTTAATAGACAAACCTCTTTAGGCTCAGGAGATCCACTGAGATAGAAATGGTTGAAATCTGGGAAAGTGAAAGCAGGAGAGTCTTGCCCTGTGCTGATTGTTCCATGGGTGTCTTCCTGTGAAGCAAGATGTTAGAGCAGGGGGACCCTTGTGAATCAGTACAGCCTGACAAACTGTGCCTTTGCTGAGCTGTTTAGCAGCTTACCCTCTGGAGCTTTGCAGTGCTGGATAGTATTGCAGTAATGACACAGCTGGAGAGTAGCTCCCTTGCAGTGGTAAAATCCCATGTAGCTTTTGAAAGCTATTGGGCTTTCTCTAGTTTCTGTATCAGATCACAAGTAACAAAGAGAGAACCAGCTGAATCCCCTCCTCGCATAATTTGGGTCTATTTTTTTGTGTGAATGAAAGGACTTTTTAGACCCAAAAGGGGCTAACTGATGCCTCACCACTAGTGATGAAAATGCTAGTTGAGCCTCCCTGCATTGACTTACAGGGAGATCAAACAGCAAAGTATGGCTCTTCATGGTCAAAGGGAGCAATTGTAGAACTCAGTGCTAAAAAAAAAATCTGCACAAACAACATTTACTTCATAACGTGTATTTATAAAGATATTTTTTAAAGTTACTGTTTTATGTTATTTGTAAACCCTTTTTTACTGTTGCACTCTGTTGTGGAATGATCTCTATTGTCATGACAGAAATAGACTTCAAGTCCAGTAAGTAACTCTGAGAAAGATGAAGCATGTACATAATGATCCCATGGGACAAATTAATCCTAAAGGCTTCTGCTCAGTGTGCTGCTTCTCTTTAGAGAGTTTGCAGGACATGGAGGCTACACGTGCTGGAGGAAGTTGTAGGATGCATTTGAGATGAGGTGGAACGCTACCATATAGCCTACGTGTTGCCATGGAAAAATGGATAAAGTCATAGGGTGAAATGAAAATACATCTGCCTGGGAAATTTGCCATAGCGTGGGGGAAAAAGTAAAAGTCGACTTTAACTAAAACAAGATCCAGTAGGGAAGCTATTTAAGCCAACTTCAGATACCGTAAACTTGTCTACTTTCACTCGAATACTGTCAAGCCCTTGTCACAGTGTTTTCAAGATCGTAGCTTGTTCAACTGAGCCCTGGGGTGCAGCCAGGTGGCCAGAGCAGTGGGAAAGGGCAGCAGCACAAGAAAAACTCACAGAGTAGGAGGCAGAGGTGGAATATGGATCTCTCTCTGGGTGGCGTACATCTCGGGCAGAGCAAAGGAGCAGGACCTATCTGTGCCCTTGCTGAGATGTGTTTTGTCTATCCCAGAGAGTCACAGGTCTGTTGCAAGGTCTGCCAAACCAGTGTCAGTACAAACCAGTTAGAAGTAGCATGGCGATGTGCATTATTGAACTGAAGAAGAGCATGTCTCCCCACGCTTTACGTTGCTGTTGAATTTGGTTGTAGGCCCCCAAAAATAAATAAATCAGACCACCTCAAAGACAGATCCTTAGTCATGGTGGCTTGCACCGTTTTCTGGAGGTCAAAACCCTTGAGTCATGCGAGGAAGTGCTATAACTCAGTGTCTGCTGTTGAAAACTTCTCACTCCACCAGGCATGCACCAAAGGCTGTGGTTCGTACTAAGCCTTTTTATAAAGGGTTCCTAGAAATGCACAAGTAGCTCAGGTTGCATTGGGAGATCCCTGGGCTAGGGGTGGAAGTTAATGTGCTCACTCTGAGACATACACAGTTGGATGATTTTGCACCAGTGAAAGCTTCCTGAAGCCTTTCAATTCTTGTTCAGTGGCTCTTGAAGATCACAACATATCATCTGTACGGATGTGAGCACATGCCTGCGTACAGCATATCGCCATGTACCAGAGGACAGGAAAAAGCATATCTTTGCATTTTGCTACGCAGAGAAAATTCAAGAATAGATCAAGATGTAGCTGTAATGGCAAGTTTTTTGTCAAGACAGTGCGCAGACTGTTCCCTGAAAGATGGTCATTGAGTTTTACTTCTGTCTTTACAGATTGCATATATTGTTGTTGGCCATATCCAGTCTCTGTCTCAGTTAGGTACAGGGAGAGCTAAGTTACATTTTGAAGATGCAGGGAGAATTTTGGAGGTACAAGTGCTTATTTCTTCCAAAATTGAATATGAAGAAAGGAACAAAGATATTAACTATCAGCCCTTGTTTCTTCACTGCAGATCCTGGTATCTCCTCCAAGATGTTTGCAACACGTATTAGCCAGCTGATGGAAGACTAGGTCAGACCATATGAGGCAATTGACCTTTAAAACTGAGCCTTTAACCAGCAAAATTTTTCACCTGAATTTATTAAGCTTTCTTCAAAGTGTTATACCTTTATGAAGTATGGGTTTGGGTTTCTTTTCCATTTTAGAGGCTACATAGCAGAATTGTATCCAAATTAATGGAGTTAGTTATGATGACATAAAACTGAATGTGAAGAAAGCCATCATATATCAGCCTGTAAGAAGTAAGAATGCTGCTGTGGTTCCTTTTCAGAGCTGGGAGATTCAGACTTTTTCTCCGTTTATTTTATGTCCCTTGATTTCCTTATCTGTAAACCCTGTGTTAGAGGATTTTCTGAGATATATAGGGATATAAGGGGAGGAAGAACTGAACTTATCCTCAGGTTCAGCTCCCAGAATGAAAAACTTAGATGGAGAGGATAGCTAGTTCAGAGAAACCCTTAGTACAGCTACTACTCACAACACTACAGGGTGTTTTTATGGCTGTTGTGTATGATACCCAGAAGACCTGTATGCACACCTCAGAGAATTGTAAGCACTACTAGAATTCAATATTGGATGAAAAAAAAAAACATTTTAAAATATTACGTGAAAGGTTTGCAGGACACAGTGGTTTCTAATCTTAGCAGCAGTTTTCTGTGAATATATAGGTTTTATTCCCTATACACTGAGCTTTGCCTGATAAATATTGCTGGAGAAGAGAATTCACTGATATGACTGCTTGCTTACTTGTGGCCTGAACTTACAATGCAGAGTCACAGTTTGGGTTTGTTTGTTTTTTTTTTTCTTTTCTTCTTTTTTTTCTTTGTCCTGACAGAAAGATTTCGGGATTTACTGCTTCTACATTCAAATCAAGATGCAGAGATTCTGCCCATCTTTCAGCAGAGGCGCTATCCCAAGTAAGTAAGATTGTCTTCTTGGGAGAAATAAAACCTTTATCTATTTGCAGCGAGGGAGAGTGAAGCATTTATAGCACTGTACACGCTTTTGGTGTGAAGTCCTAAGGCAGAGAGCTGTCAGGGAGCCACACTTACACTGAGCTTTGCAATCTTTCAGCAGTGTCAGGGACAGGCAGTCGTGCTTTGCAAGTGTACCTGGCTGTCAGCAGGGATGCGGTGGTGGAGCGCAGGTGTTAAGTTTCCTGGATCAGTGTCTGGTGGAGCTTTGTTTCACTTGATGCTGTGTTGACATAGGCAGATGTTTTGTCAGGCTAATCTCTACTCTGGTCTTGTGTTATTCCATCATTTATGGTGACAGGTTTCCTTGGATTTTAAGTCAGGACCTTCTGGAAGCCTGCAAGCACTAGAAGCCTAGTTCTTCTGCCCTTTTTAGGGCTGTGTGTACAGGCAGACCAAAAAAGAAGTGCGGTGTGTTTAGGAGGTCTTGCATGTATTGAGTGTCCTGGACAAAACCCTTTTTTCTCCCAAGTGACATACCTGAATAAAACAATAAATGCTCCTTGTTGTTATATTGGTTAAAAGAAACAATCACTATCACCTAAGTCTTGAAAGGAGAAAGCGAAGGGGAGAGAAGAAGAAATAGTTCTCACATTAACCAGAGTGAGCAATGAAAGAAGGCTAGTGCAGAATGGACAGAGGGAGGAGAAGGATGAGTTAATGTCTGGAGCCAATTCAGCAATGATGATGAAAGTAAGCAAAGTTATTTATTTTAGTTGTTATTGCTAGCATTTCCTGAAATACATAAAAAAACAGTGCAGCTAAGGGTTAAATACAGCTCTTAAAAACTAATTATTCAATTTTTTTGAAAGCAGGCAACAAGTAGAGGGGCCAATCACCTCCTCAGTGTGAATGCTTTAAAATAAAAGCACTCAAGAGTAAAATCCTGATTCTGAAAATGGTGACATTTTTGCATTGATTTCAAGGGAGACAAAATTTTTTCTCCCTGAATCTGTCATTTGCATTATCCATTGTCACTGTTTTACTGAAGTGCCATGGAGATGCAATATGTGAAACTTGGGAGGCACCTTACATGGATGGACTTGTCTACATGTTTCACTAGGACTTGCATGAGTTAATATTTTCTCCTCACCCTTCGGAGCACTGGAACTGTTGTTCTTCCACAGAGTAGAATGCTTTGCTTTGCTTAGATGTGTTCGCTTATAGAATGGGCACTGTCAGACTGGTCTGAGAAAGTAGTTTATCATCCTTCCTTAAAGAACAGACTGATTTCTCTATAAATCGTTCCTAAGTCAGACGAATTTCCATTTCCTTACCTTCAGTTTATTGCTAGCATTCCTGGCAAGTACAGTCTGCTAGCAATATTGCACGTTGGCAGATTGCATGGGTGAATGAGTGCCTGTTGTCTTCTGTTCAATGGATGCTTCAGCTCTTTGATGGCCATACTACAAATAGCTCCATAGTAGGAGCTCTATTGCTATTTGAAGTTATAGAGGCCTGCATCACAAAACGACACGTTTTCAACCCCTTGGCAAAATTGACTGATTCCTCTAATATACAAAGTCACCCAAACTTTGGCACCAAATTGAAAGGGAAAGTTGCATATCTTCTTAAAAGCAATAGATTTCTGCCTATAGCATCATTAATTGGTGCAAATTTGCTTGCTTGTTACCCAAATTTATCATCTACTGTAGTTCATTTAGAAAGTGGTGGAAGATTATTGACATATCCTATTTTCCTTAGGGATTGCCTTTCAAGTGAAATACTGGTCTTCAGCAAGGTAGAAAACCTGTTCATCTTCTTAATATATTTTGTCTTATTCCCATGTCAGTTTTTTCCCTTCCCTGTGCTCATTTTCACTCAAAGGTCAGTTAACGGAAATGAAGGTAATAAACAGATCTCATAAATCAGTGTCCCTTCATGGACTTCAGCTGAGCAGTGGCTGGTTGTACTGCGTAAGGATCTGAGCTGTAAGGTCGTTTTAATGAGATGTTGTCATGGGGCACAAGCTGAAGCTTGTCATGCTTAAGGAAATCCTAAGAATATGAAAGGTTAAAAGTAGAAGAGAAATTTTAGTAATGACTGAGCTGAATTGCTTGACTAAGCAGGACTTAGTAGGTAGAATGGATAAAATTTTGCACATGTTTAAGAGACCTATGGCCAAAGGAAGGAGATTGGATAGGAAGATGTTCAGCATCTCTCAGGATATTCAGAGTCATAGTATAAATATTAAAGGCTAAATGAGCAAACTGTAATCCATTAATTTTTGAAAGAAATAGAAACCTTGTTGTTCTGGCCTGGATTATGTTCTTGTACATGTATTATCTTAAGACCTGAAC
>NW_010397080.1:18736-32050 GCF_000710305.1 Buceros rhinoceros silvestris | reverse complement strand
CCAGGGAACAGCAGATAATTTTGTGTATGTGTTTGTTCTCAGAGAAGATGTCTGTGCACTGGAATGGCTGGAAGAAGTTTTCTAGAATATGCATGCACATTGTTCTGCATTTGCTGGGGTAAATGTTTCAAAGAAACATGCTTTGCACTCATGGTTGAAAGGAGAGATGCAAGAGCTTTTTATGGCCCTTGTGTTTGCCTGAGTTTATTCCTTGCTTTTATCCTTGCTTAGCCAAGAAGCAAATACCTACTAAGGCACATGGAAGAAAGTATAGAAGGGCCTGAGCTTACAAAGATTAAGGCTTGTAAGGCCACATAGCACATCACCTTGGCTTCTTTCACTTAGCACTGTGTGTCCACAAGTAGCGTGGCATCATGAGCACTGATTCTCATTGCGTTCTGTGGGCTGACATGCGGTGCTGTGCCAGCACATCAGTCAGCCCCGCCTTTAGTATGTGTCCTCTCACTTTACAAGGCTGCAGAGCAGAAGGAGCTTGGCTTTATCTTACTAACACTTCACTCATATGACAATGTAACGGCATCTTGGAAAAATTATAGTTATTAAGGAAGGAATATAGAATTACGTTCTCCCATAAATGCCTACAGAAGTTTCTTAATGCAACACATTGCACTGCACGTAGTTGCAAGCTGCTGAAGTAGCAAGACCAGACTAGTCCACACAAGTTTTTTTGATGCCTCTAGTGACTGTCAGAGGATGAAATGTATGGTTCAGAAACCAGTCGTGACTCGACCCCCCTCATCCACCTCATCAGGGTACCTACTCATTCACAGAGGAGAAAATCTGTCTCCTAGCTGACAAAGCCTTCGCCATGCCCATGAGGATGTGCATTCCTGAAACTAAGAATAAACCTGCAGCTGTGGGCAGCCAGTTGGGTTGGGGGGCATAGCTGCCTTCAAGTGTACCTGCCTCAGAAGAGCCTCTTCATGTGAACCAAATCACAGCCATACTTGCACCTTGTTCCTTCTCTCCCCCATTCCATGTGCTGAAGGCACCAAGGTGAGTTATGCCAACACAATCAGGCCTGTAAACTTGTTGCAATGAGCCTTATCTTGACACGTTACTTTTACAATGAGCAACAGGGCTCCTATATATGTCATAAAAAACTTTTCAGAGTTTCACTCTTAGCACATTTCTGTGTGAGCTTTTCTCATGTTGGTGTCAAATTCATGCTCTCCTTGGTCGCCCACTTCGCTGCTGACATTCCTACTGTTTTATCACACAAATTCACGCATGAAATGCAAGAACTGCTGAAGTGCTGACACAAGCTACAGAGGATTGGTCCTGAAGAAGACACTGTTATACTCATTAATTGGGCTGTAGGATCCAGCATGTGACAGGGTGGTTGGTGCTAGCAGCAGGGTCTGGCAGCAGGTGCCAGCCTAGGTCACTCCATCCCACCAGGGCGTTTTGGTCTTTTCCTGCTGACTACAGTCTGCTCCTGACTGCCCGTGCTGTGTGTGCAAGGGAAGGATGTACCATTGTCTTGCAGCACCAGAGAGAAGCATCTATTGTAGCTGGGCCTGCTAATGACAAAAGAAAAAAAACCCACCAAAGCAATGGAATGATAAAGGAAGTGATTAAAGAAGTGCAAGAGTGAGAAATTGGGTTGGTGTGTGAAGAAGGCAGGAGAGAGGCTGACACTGCATGAAACAGCACTTGAGAGTGATGTGCCAGAAATGCTACTGGCGTTACAGCTTTTCAGCAAATTTCTCTATGTACAAGTGACTTGACAGTTCAGCTGTACTTTATATTTTCAAGATATTGCTGAAATCCTCAAATACCTATATGGAGTGTTTAGAGGGATTATTTGCTTTTTTTTTTCTCCTTTGGAAATATTCTCGGTCTTCATTCTTATCTTCTGTGGGTTTGGTGGAAAAGTTCCTGGATGATTCACAGATTTTAAGAACAGAAGGAGCTGTTATGTTCCAGCTAATTTGAGTCCCTTCTTAACATAAGCCACAGAGCATTACCCGATAATCCCTGCAGCAAGCTTCTGGTTCAGCTGGAGCATGAATTTAGAAAGACATCCAGTCTTTAAATTGAGATGTTAAAAACCGCAAAATTCACAAGCCTTTAGATCAGCTTGTTTCAATTGTCAGTTATTTCACGTATGTGTAACATTAGTTTCTTTAACTTCAGTTTTCAGTCTCTACCGTCTCACTATACCATTTTCTACTGAACAAGAAAGTCCTATACCATATGAAATTATGCCTCCGTGCAAGAGGTTGGAGTTTAAAAACTTACCCTTCTCTGGGACAAATTAAATAAATAAATGTTTCTGGCAGGGGAAGGCTTACATAAAATGTCTCCCTGTAATAATTTAGATTTTCTTTCTAAAACTTATCCATAGTTTTTATTTTTCTTTAAAGAAGGGCAGGAGTTAAGAAAGTATTTTGGTAACTTCTTCCATGATGTGCACATCAAGAAATAACAGCACTTCTTTGTAGTCAGATAGGGAAACTGTAAATTGAGCAGTATCTGACTATTTAAATGGAGGGACAAAGTATTGAACTTCAGAGAACAAAAAATAAACTTAGAACCTAGCAGGTGTAATGAATAAACATTCCAAATACATTTACTTGCCTTCAGTCATAAACTTTCTTTGGCTTATATTCTTAGTAAAGTAAGGTAGACTTCTTGTGTATGCACAGAAATACTGGTCATTCCATGTCACAAAAACCCATAAAACACAGCATCTTAATTTATATATATACGTGTATCTTCAAAGGTCATCTTCATTCTTGAAGGTCATCTTTTTAAAAAGCCGATGAAAGTTTCATCTCAAACAAAGACAAATGGTGTTACTCAGTTCTCACTGTGGAGTAGTCTAGACAAATAGGCAGCAGAAAGTTAGTGCCCTAAACCACTGTGCCATCTGGTTCCCAATTGCTACTTATTTTAATGGTAATGGATCTGTAATGGATCCACGCCAATTTACTACAGCTTGAGAGCCAAGAAACTGATAATATTTCGTAAATAATACCTGAGGAATAAAACTTATATCTCATTTGTCTGGAGGACATTTTTCTTTTTAGAGGAATAATTTGTGTCTAACTAGAGAATGTAGTGAGTTGTGGCTTCTGGAAGTGACGATGCTCAGACAGTGGATCTGCTGAGATTCCCCCTAAATCCTAGATGTAAGCACGCATGAGAACAGCTACCGGGATTGCATCCTAGAAATGTAATTCTGTTCTCTTTAGAAACAAAGGCAACATCTACCTTGGTGTTCAGCAAGGGGGAAAATCATGACTGTGTGTTCTCACCCAGTCCTCATCATCCAGGCAAAGAGATTTTTAATTTTAAAAAGAGGTGGAGAATTTTCACAGAATGATTTTCTATAAAAGGGTTTCTGTGAAGCACTTTACAAAAGATGTTCTTTTGTTACGGAGGAGAAACTGAGGCATGGGACTCTGATGTGAGCTACCAGTGTCACCCAGGAACAATTCTCCCGGAGACAAGGCCAGAAATAGAAATGAGGTCTGCCACAGTTCTTTCAGTTGTGTGCAATTGGCTTTCTCATCTAAAATAACATCTATCCTGTTTTCCACTGCAAAAACACGTGGCCTGCCCATATTGCTGAAATCAGATGGGAAAGTGCCAAGTGAAGGGGCCTTTCAGAAGAGCCCACACAAGCACTTTAAATGCTTTGTGTATCATTGTACATTAAGCATGAAAATTACTGGTTTTGAAGTGCTCCAAGATTTATTTCAAAATGCAAGCTAGAAGCTAACTATGTCACCAGCAGCACGGAAGCCTCAGAAAACCTGATTCTCAGAGAATTTTGAATACTTGATAAAAAAAAAAAAAAGATACCTGCGTAAGGAATTTGTAATGACATTTGAAAGAAACTCAAGCTGTTTGTAGTGAGAATGTTTATAGGGTTTTTTAGTGGTTTGAGATTTTGTCTCTTATTTTTCTTTTTCTTTTTTTTTTTTTTTTTTTTTTTTTTTTTTTTTTTTTTTTTTTTTTTTTTTTTTTTATTTTCAGTATGACTTACAGTAATATCAGGCTGTCCTGTAGAATTTGCAGACCAGTGCAGGGTTGAACTCCATGAAAGTAAAACTTGCACTGTAAGAATAGGGCATTTTCCTGTCATTTTGGATTTTTACCAAATGGTGAGAACAGCGGCAATGGGGTAAAGGCAGGTAGCTGGTTATAAGATACAACCACCATGTTATAGGAGTAATCGTGTCACTAAAAATGGAAGTACTGAATACTGATTTTGTTGAAACCATAGTGAAAATGGGAAGAAGGACAGGAATTCATACTGTGCATTATATGTTTGGGCTCAGATCCTACAGACTCGTGTGGACACATCCACATACTATCAAACAAGAGTATTTCAGATTCTCGAAACATTTAGGACTGCACATTGAACTCAACTGTGGGTCATAAATTCCTCAAGACAGAGACTATATTTGTTTAAATGCCCCAGTAACTTCTAGTGCAAAATAAAGACACTTTTGTTCTGTTTTCAAAGGCCTAAAGTTCAACACAGAGTGAACCAGTCCCCTTAAAGTCAAGGGGAACTTTGCTGCTAACTTCAACAGAGCTCAAACTTGAAATCTAAGGAACTTTGAAGAAACAAGTACAAATCTTTAAGATGTAGAGAGATCCGGGGAAAAACCTGTATCCGCTGAGATTTGTGCAGCCACATACATACAAAATTGAATCTCTGTGTGCATATATATTCTAAGTACCAAGCGATCTAGAATGCAAGTTTAACTTAGCTCCGTTTATCATAGCATAGTTGTGGCTCGTTAGGAGTCATGAAGTGTTTTATGCAAGACATTGCAATACTCCCAGTTGAGAAGGAGAAAAGATTGACTGAAAATAAAAGATGCCTGAACCTTTCAAAGTATTTGGGAGATGAAATTGCTTTGCTCAAAGTGAATGGTATAAGACAAAACATTACAGCTGGTTTTCATTCTGCTGTTGGGGATCATGAACATGATTCTTGATACAGCCTGTTGATTTAAATGACATGTACCTTCCTACTACTGAGTAGCAGTGTGAGCCTGTGGGGAATTAATCTGCCACCAGATGTCTTGAAGGATGTTTTTTTAAACAGATCAAACAGAAGTTACAGTAGTTTGATGCAAAAATTATTAAAGTTCTTTGATTCATTATGCAAGAGAAAGTTACAATGATCCCTTCTGGCCTTATATCCATTTTTATCATAGTTTTAAAATAATGGCTTATATTAGTTTAAAAAATAGTTTCACAATTTCCATAGTTACAGAAATCCAAGCACCAGGCTCTTGAAATAGAAGAACAAATGCTGAAGAGTTGTGGTTGTTGACAGTAGTGACTTCCTTCTTGACTCCATGGATAAAAGGGAACAGCATCATTCATTCACTCCTATACACCTACCTGCACATTAGCAATTTAATTTTTGGCACCGTATTTTCAGTGAGGGACCCTGGAGGCTGGAATTTTTCATTGAACCTGTTAAAGGAGGCAACATTTTTTGTTGGTGTTTGAAGTCTTGGTGAAAAAGGAAAAAAAGAAAGATTCCAGCTGTAACAAAGGGGAAAACAAACAATATTATGCCACTAAATGTGAAAAAATCTGGGAGGGAAAAAGGAGTAGCCTACCGTGTCGTCCTTTATATTTCATATAAGACATAAGCAAAAAGTGCATTAGCAACACTCATTGCTGTTCTGGCCCTTCCGAGACAAGGTTTGAAGCAGGTAAACTGTTAGATAGGCATCTCAGCTGTACCACAAGTTCCTCCTCATGCTCTTTAATACTGCAGAAAACGGCATACGTTGCCGCTGCCCTTGGTGTAGCTCTTACAAAGAGCAGAGTGGAGCATGAACCTTCAAACCAAACAAGGCAGTTATGATGTTCTAGTTTTGCATAGAATGGACAAGGATGGATTTTTGTCATCAGGACATGAGCTAGACTTCAGTTTTAGCAGCCTTTTGTTGGGTGGAGTGGTTCAATTCTGAGTGTTACTCCATATTTTTTTTTCATGCTTAATGTACAATGATACACAAAGCATTTAAAGTGCTTGTGTGGGCTCTTCTGAAGAGCAACAAGTTGGGCTTTAAGTTCTTGATGATTATCAGGGACAGCAAGAGGCTCATGTTGATCTAACAGCCATCCCCCATCTCTTCTGAGAAATGAATAGATGATCTGGTTTGTGGGATACCTGAATTGAGCATCGCCAAGTAAACATGAATGACAACCCCATTTCATGGAGGAAGATGTTTCAGCATCTAGGCTAGAGCTTTGCTCAGTAGTAACTATCAAGTCTTAAAAACTGGCAGGGGTAGAAAACCTATCTCATCCTATAGTATGTTATTCCAGAGGTTAATTATCTTCAGACAGGGATGGGAGTTGGCTGCTGGGAGACTGCACAGTAGGCCAAGCCTAGCCTCAAGGAAAGTTCTTCTGTGACCACGTCAAGTGATTTGTAAGAATCACAAATGTTTTTGAACGGCCAGACAGCTAGCAGCTGGAAAACATTCTTAGCAGCTGTGGAACAGCAACAGCCCATGACATTAGCTGCCAAATCCTTTCTGAGTGTTGCCTAATCAGCTAGCTCAGGCTGCTCATGAGCAGAGTTGGAGACTAAAGTAGATAAGTCCTAACACAAAAGCTGTGAAGTTATGTTTGAGTCATTAGACTGTGAAGATAAATTGGGTGATATTCAGATTTGCTAGTTGTTGATTTGTAATAAAAGAATTTTGTGGTTTACAGGTTTGTCAGGAAATTACCAGTCTAAGCTTGTGCACTTAAAGTGAAGCATTACGCGTGTCGAGTGAGGTGACTAGCAATGCTTTTCTTTGGTGTCGTGAATGTAGTGACATTTTTTCTCCTCCCCTTGCAATGAGAGAAGCTGTGTTATAGGCACCCATCAGGAAGAAGAGATACTAAAATCATTTGCTTTGGATCCTAATATCTTTCATGTAACACTTTCCTTTATGACTTAATTATCCATTGATGTCAAGGTTATCTTTTTAAAATGAGGTTTCATTTAAGTTTGTGTAAGGTTGAAACTCATTCACGACCAAACTCTGCAAGGAACTTTCCTGATTTTTCTGGTAGCCTGTATGAGGCAAAATTACTGCATTCTCCAAAAAACCACATGGGAGCTGGGTCAGTCCTTCTGTCCCCCAACTCCCCATGACCAGTGTGGAAACAGTAACCTATACTGCAACCTCTACAGCTATCAGTGTAAGTGTTCTCTGTATACTCTCTGGTTTGAAAAATTACTCAGAAGTGTCCAATGAAAGCCAAATGCTTGAGCACTTCTGAAGTCTAAGGTGTTGCTTGCCTCTATATGGTGCAACATGGTGTTACCTAAGGATATTGTAGCTGTGTATTTCCCTTCACTGTATACCATGTCTTTAAAGTTTAAAATAATCTTTTTAGATTCATTACTGTTGGTGATTTCTAATATTGGAATGTTTAAGGTGTAATTACTTCCTCTTTTAGACAAATCATAAAAGAATGTGTTGCTTTATTATATTGATTTCCCTCTGCTAAACCAGCTCTGTAGATCTTAAAATAGATTAAATTGTCCTTTTTTTTGCATGGATAGCTGAAGCTTCCTAAACAATATTCGAAATGCAGGCATTTATTTCCAGAGTTTTCTCCAAAATAAAGGTATTTGCATCCGCTCTCAAAAGACTTTGAAAGCTATTTGTAATTTATTTTTTGTGCCATTCTTTTTATGTTGTTAGAGAAAATAGAGCAACGGAAGTAGTTGGTGGCAATTTCTCCATCGCATGGTACTGTAATTACCAGAGGAAGGCCAAAGAAATGGTGGCAGATCTTGTGCTTCAGCACCAGATGTGTTTTCAACTTGGATGAGGCAAATCATGTAACGTTATCTTGTGAAGGAGTCATAAATCTGATGTTATGGGCATTTAGGTACTGTGAAGATAAAACTCTGTGGTCTTAATAATATATCAGGAGTATCTTCTGCCACTGCAGTTTTCAAGGGAAGCAGTTCTAGGGTTTCAGCTAATCTATCAGTAAGAGTTTGAAGTGTGTTGGAGAGATCCCACTCACTTTGCTCGGATCTAGGAAACGGGCCCTTCTTTCAAGCTAGTATAAGATAAAATCTGTCAGAGTTGTGAACTGAACTCACGCTTTTCATAATTTTTTAGTATAAGCTGCAAGAAACACTAGAAAGTTCAAAAATCCATTAGCTAGTGCGATACAGTAGGCAATTCAGTGGCTCTGCCAGGGTTTCTGCGTGGGAAGGGCAGAGGCTGCTGTCCTGAAGAATCACAGCTGATCTGGAGTCTAAAAGTCATTGGTTACATATTTCAGTGATGTCCAAGTGAATTGCTCCGCTGCTCTCCACCCAGAAAGAGCAAACTTTCTGTGAAGGACAATCATTGTGTGCCAGCATCTCTGTTGGCCCTGTTTTGTTTCAAGGAGATGACGTGAAATTTTACTTCAGCTCACATATGTTGAGCTTGCTGGTGAACTAAAGAAAAAGCTCTAAGATAAAGTTTAGTTTCTGAACAGCTTGAAAGGGAGCAGTGATGATGAATATTGTGTAGTCTTAGCGGGAAGGGAGAGGGAGAGAGTGAAGGAGAGCAGAAAGGAAGAGAAGACAGCTGTAGCTTTCTGTTTTGTGCACAGTCCTCACGTTACTTGATGAAAGATTCCTTAATTCAAAAGAACAGGTTTACCTTATGGGATCAGCAGAGCAAAATATAATGAGCTTGTTCAGCTGCACAGGGCTCTGATTGTAATGAGAGCCTGTGGGCACTGCTCTTCTGTGACAGGCAAGCCATGCTGGTAGTGATGGACCACTTGAGCTCCTTCTGTCTTGTGTTGGGGAGGAGGGTTTGAGGAACGTCTTGCTAATTCATTTGTGGATTGCTGTATCCCCAGGAGAAAACAGGCTGTGAGTTCAGTGTCTCCAAGGCTTCTTTCACTCATGGTGCTGTTAGCACACACTTCAGCATCTGATTCCAAGCTCTGAGTGCAGAGAAGGTCTGTCCCCTGGGGCTCAGCCCCTGTGACCCTTTTTCAGAATCAGCACAAGCAGCGCTTCTGAGATGAGGAAATTTTCTAGCTTTCACTGCAGCATCTGCAGCAGAGCTTTGCTTTGTTTGAATGCACATGTCTGTCTGTCTACATGCATTTTTTCTTCGCATTATTAGATGGCAGTAACTAGCTCTGGACCAGTTGATAGTTAACTTTTCCTTGGTGCAGATTTGCACTATGATTAAGGAATCCACTTTAAGTGCATACAACAGTTATCGAAATTTGAGCTGTCTCTCTCAAGTCACTTGATAGGAAAACAGAGCAGACTGGCTGCAAGCAACTCTAAAGAGCATCACTGGAGCTTAAGAAATCCATTTATCTCTGCATTGGCTATGCCAGCTACACATGGTCAGATGGACCTCCCTCACTGAATTACCTTTGTTGTCAGTTATTTGGCCCTTCAGTTGGATTCTGGCACTAGTGAATAGCAACTACACCATGTGGAAATGTTTTGGCAATTAAGAGCCAATTAAATTTGGCTCATTCCCCTGTTCTGTCCTTCTTATGAAGTCCAAGGAGAAGACTCATGAATGAAATACTTAGCATCTATTAAAAAACAAAAAGGGTGTCTTGATTTTGCTGTCTGGGGTCTGTTTTTCTCTGCACTGAAGGTTTTTGGGAGAATGAAAGTTCAAGGAACATTGCACCAAAAACTTGTTCACAGAAGAAAAGAATATAAAAAGTGCTTCTAAATCATGTCTGGTTTTACTATCATTGGGTCATTGGTGGTTAAAAAACCCTGTGCACTCAAGTATTTGAACACTGTCATATAAGGTTAACCAAAAGGAGGAAATAGAATTAACAAGGAAATAATAGGGCCGGGGCCTTTACCCACAGTCATCTTTACCCTGTCTTTCAGTTGTTCGTCTTGGCAAGACTTCTCCAATGAGACATGAATCTATCACTTACCCTTGTAAGTGTGTCAGTCAGGTCTGCAGATAAAAGCTATCAGCTGAACAGATGGAAACCATAAAATAATGAATCTCTAAGAAACACTTCTTTGTGTAATGTTGTCCTACCTTTCCTTTTATTTGCTCATTAAGAGCTGTGATCCATATAGTGAAGGGGTTCATGACCACCATTATGGATGTATATATGGGCCTCACAGACTTTTAATGAAGTCATGGTTGCAGTGCTCTTCTCTGAGAAATATAACTATTCCTGTCTAACGGGGAGAGGCTGTCACACGTTGTCAAACTGACTTGCACAGGTTCTCCTAAGGAAGGCATGGCAGAGAGTGGGTTGGATTCCACCACAGCACCCAAGCTGCTGCATTTATCCATCCTCTTTTTGCTCGTTCCAAAGTTCCTACCCCAAGGGAGAAAGTACCTTTTGAACAAGGACCTTTGGGTGCTTCCCCAATAGATGTAACAGTAATAACATTAGAAATGTGTGGTGGTGGTTTAGCAAATGGTTGGTGCATGCAATCATTAGGAAAAACATAAATGTAGTTTTCAGAATCTCAGAAAGGAGCAACCAGAAAGTATTCACCTGTCAGTCCTATTTTTACTTTACAGTTTGATTAAATTACAATTGTTATGGGAACCCTTAAACGGAAAGTAAGTAAATGGCATGTGGAACACCTAAACCACTGATCACAGCTGGATGCAGAGCGAGCTCTTAAAAAAATAAGATTTGGTAGATACACAGCACCTAGAGCACTGGGATTTCACCACTGTGTACTGCCTATGCTCCGGTGTATTTCTTGCAAATATAAGTATCACAGCAGGCTAAATAGTAAAAAGTAGACTTGGTATATAGATCCAGCTGATTAGTGGATATCTGCTTGATAATATACCTTTCAGTCCTGCAGAACTAAATCCCGATATGGCATTCAGTGACTTTTTTGCCATTTGTTATGTACTGAAATCAGATATTTTTTTCTATAGATGATTTAGCAAAGTATTGTCTAAATAAGAATATAGCACAGTGTATTAAAAAGAAAGGAAAAAGTTAGTGCTGACAGATGGCAAGCAGCAAATAGTTCTTAAGGAGACAGTTTTAGAAGGGGTGAGGTATCCAATATGCAGCAATTCATCTTGGGACTTGTTCTTTTCAATATGTCAAATAATGAATGACAAGAGAAAGATGTAAACCCAGCTAATTAAATCATCAGAGGATATTGGACCAGGAAGGATAGTATATCTCAGAGGAGATGAATTGAAATTTCTGAATGATCTGGCAAATTTCAGGAGGCGGGTAGAAGAAAAGGAAGATAAATTGGAGTAGGCAGAAATGTCAGACAGTTCACCAGGAGAGAAATTATCATCACCGAAGAAGAAACAGTGGCATGGGGTGGGGAAAATGTTAGGATCATACTTAGCACACAGCCTTTTGTCTGTGTGTATCGGGGTATTAAACCTATTAAATTAAGCATTCCTGTTCTTGTGGAGGGGAGGTCTGAGAAGATGTTGCTACCTGGTTTTACCAAAAGGAAGGGCATAGCTGAGGATGTAAATGGAATTCTGGAAGTTATGGTGGATCAGCAAGAGGGAGAGGGGATTAAAAGGCCAGACTTCTCTTCCTCTCTGTTCACACCTGGCATCTGAGGTCAGACCTGAGGCACAGCCCTGTGATCTGCCCTTAACAACAACGACATTATAGGCATCAGCCTGCCCAGTGTGGAGCTGCAAGACACTGATTCTTTGCAAGAAGTCTCATGAGTCAAGATCTAGTGTGGCTAGAATGAAAAGATCAGTCACACACAGTAGGTTTTTTCTGTGTATACATAGAGCAACTTCAGGGGCCTGGTCGGTAGGAACCAGTGTTGGACCTACAGGGAAAGCTCTTTTGCCTTAGACCCTGACTCTGTGCCAGATGTACAATGCTTTGATGTCCAGCCTCTGTTCTCTTCAGTGCCTCATACTCATCTGTGCCTACAGCATTGTTTCACACCCAGTGGGTTGTAACCCTCAAGATAGTTATGAAAAGTAAGGATGGGAAGGATTATGAGAGGAATTAGATATTTGAAGTGCTTAAATACTATCTCTCACCAAGTCACTTGCTTATCTGCCTTGTTTGGGGTCACCAGTTCTCTCTCAGCTTCTTGAAACTCATAGAAAAAAATCAGACTGTTCCTGTATTATGGGTATTCTGACAGCACATATAAAGGTAAGAGCTTGCAAGAATTTAAAAATTCAAGGGGTGAAAAATTCTTTATTTTTTAATAACCCAAGAGGCCAGAGGGCCAGAGGCATCTTTGCATGTCTGTCTAGAAAGGTGGTACTAATGACACTATCACCTATGAATAATGATACCATTAGACAGAGCCTTGCCAGGACTGAAATTGGAACACTGCAGACAATAATGGGCCATTTACGCTGAAAAGCAGATCTTGAAATAAGAATTTGGAGCATATTCAGAGGAAAACAACGAAGCAATGAAGAGCTGGATTGAGCTCATCTGTGATGTAATGCAGTATATTCTCTAGTAGCTCAGTAAGCTTCTGTCTGTGAATCTACATGCAGGCTCATCTATAGGCTTATATTGACTTCAGAAATTCCCTCTCTAAGCTGGGTGATCCCATCCTTAATCTGCTAAACTCTGTATAGTTCACTCTAGTGTTCAGCGGGTATTCTGTCTTCTCTCTTTCCATTTTGGCCTTTCCAGTTTTCTACTATCCCTTTCTCAGAAAAGGGACTGTCTGCCTAAGGAAATGAGCTTGTCTGACCATCACTGAACATCTGGAAGCCATCTGAAATTGCCTTATCATTACCTTGCAGACCTCACTCCTCAACTGTCAGAGCAATATTTTGAGAATTTATTTCTACACTTCCTGGCAGCTAAGTTCAAGCGAAGATACTTTGCAGACCCCCAAACCAATGCTTACTTGCTTCATGAAGCTGCCCTGAAGGAAACCTACTTGTATAGGCACATTGTTAGGGGTTGTTTAACCTGGAAAAAGGAGGCTGAGCGGGGACCTTATTGCCCTCTATCATTACCTGAAAAGAGGTGGTAGCGAGGTGAGGGTTGGTCTCTTCTCCCAAGTGACAAGCGATAGGATGAAAGGAAATGGCCTCAAGCTGCATCAGGAGAGGTTTAGGCGGGATATTAGGAAAAATTTCTTTACAGAGAGGGTTGTGAAGCAAGGCTGCCCAGGGAGGTGGTTGAGTCACCCACCTGGAGGTATTTAAAGATACACGGAAGTGGTGCTGAGGGACATGGTTTAGTGGTGACTTCACAGTGCTAGGTTAATCGTTGGACTTAATGATCTTGAGGTCTCTTCCAACAAAAACAGTTCTATGATTCTATGATTCTGTGATTCACTGACCTGTA
>NW_010397080.1:2089-18538 GCF_000710305.1 Buceros rhinoceros silvestris | reverse complement strand
CCCTAAAGAAAGTGTAGCTCTGACTTACCCAGTATACACCCTAAGGCAGAGAAGAGCCATTGGTGAGATGTGGCAAATTTTTCTTCGGGGTTTATTACATTTAGGTAGCATATTTGTGGTTAGATTTACTATATATTGATCACTATATATTGATTAATACTTTTATTGCAAGATCAACTGCAGAATTTGTTGTGAGATTTGTCCTTCTTTGTTTTTTGCTTCTTATTCTCTTCATTTTGAATTCTTTATCTCTACTTGATCTAATCTGAAGAGCCTGAGCAGGCTGCCCTTGGACAGAATCATACTTCTGGCCTTGTCTTCAGATTGATCTGGTGCCAACTCTATCTTCCAGCACTCTAGTCACCTGCTTCTCTCTTCCCCTTTTGTTTTTGCATATACCTAGATAGGATATTAATTTCTACAGTTGTCATCTTTGGGATTCGTTGGCAGTTACCAACTTCTCTTTCCCGAGCCATAAGGTGTAGCAGAGCTTGACCAGGGTAGCCTACTGACATTGTGGATGCGTAGTTAGAGTTCCCTTTCCCCTAGCCTACTCAAGCAAAACCAGTATTTTGACCTTTGATACTATATGGCCCCCAAGTATATTTGTACTGGTGAAGCAGCTTGCCAGGGGTGGGGGACTACTACATCTCATGTATGTACTAACTGTCAGGTTTTCCTGAGTCCTAAACTCCCATGTAGACTTTTTACTTACCTTGAAAATACCTCAGCCCTGGCTGAGGGAACTGCATCAGACTTCTACTGCTGGTTAATATGTTGTAATTAGAGGTGTGAAAATTTGAATTGACATCTAAAATCTGCAGTCCAGCTGCATCAGTATGCCAGTGTGCTTCAATACACTTCACTTGCTTCAGGTATCTCATAGTACCCTGAGATACTGCTAGTGCAGGTATTTCCACTGACAAGGGGACGTGGCTGTCCTGCCTTGGTGAGTGTAATTTATCAAGTGAAGAAGAGGGTTCAGAGGTAGTATCAGCACTGCTTGTGAGAAGGACCCATGCCATCTGCTAGGTGGCAACTCAGATGTGACTACCAAAGGGAACAGTATAGGCAAGAAAAGGCTTCCTGTAAATATTGAAAGAGTCCAAAGGTCAAATATGGAAGTGGATTGCTCTCAAGCAGAAATACTGTTTGCAGTGAGATGGACATATAATTACTGCGGCAGTGAATGAGTTGTGGAGAAACATGGCCAACGTGTTCAGCTTCATTTCGGTTGCTGGTCTGCAGCATCTTATCACTTAATGATGTAACAAACTAAATTTTCAAAAGGCAAGTTGCAATAGGTGGTGCAGTCATTAAAAATACTCTTTATTTTACTTTATTAGCTGAGGAAAAATTGGTAGGAGAGAAGTTTACAGAGAGGCAAGGGATTCCACAAAATAGATAAGGAAATATAAAGGTAAGGAAATAAGTGGAAATTTGAATTTCTTGTTACAATAAAATTAAATCATGTGTGATCTTTAATCAAAGGAGTACATTTTGGAAAGATTTTATAAAAATGACAGTAAAAAGACTGGCATGGAGGAGAATTAATATGACATTAATTAAGAAGATTGACCCAAGAATTTGGTACAGAAAGTACATGTACTTTCAGAGAACAAAGTTATCTGAATACATTATTATACTTTTTGTAATTCTCATAGTGGTTTTACAGACCTTTTTAATGAAGTAAGTGTATGGTCTAAACTCCTGTGATAGTCAGCTATGAGTAATAAGAAATATGGAATTTAAAAAAAAATATTTAGACAATTTTATTCAATTCTGAGGAAAATGGACTTGGTCTGAGAGATTGCCGTCAGAGTGCTCTAGGAGTCCTCAACAATGAAGAGCCATGCCTACAAGGGTGTCAGTCAGTTGTGCAAGTCTGTTTCCTGTTGCCTCCACACTTTTTATAAATTTTCATTCGCAGTTATGAGGTTCTTCTCTCCTCCTCTACCATCGTCCTCACCCCTCTGCTACAAGTCCAGCTCCCCACAGGAAGCTGTACAACTTTTGCGCTGTAGTTTTCCAGCCTACTCCAGTGGGATCTTCTTCTGCTTGAACCAGCACTGTGTCTCATGGAAAACCATGAATTTCAGTTCACCGTTTACAGAAGGGCCATTGTCCATGAAAAGACAGGTGCCTGCTCTGCTTTACCACTTGCTTGCCCTGGTTACTATGTCTTCAACATACTTTCTCTTGATAAGGATGTTGAAGAAATGAAAAATCTTCTTCAGTGATCCCTGGGCCCTTAATAAGCTGAAGAACAAGTTATTTTGTTTTGTTCTGCCTAACCAGCGGGAAATAAATAGAACTGAGATGTACTAAAACCAATGGTTTTTCTAGAATTTTAAGAATAATAATGATTTGGCATGTTTCTCTGAGAAGAAAATCTGATACTAATTGATTCTATAATGTTTTGAGCCATCTACATCGTTACAGGTGGATGTTTCAATAACTGATAAAGGAAGCAACTTCTGTACAAGAGAGAAGGAAACTTCTACAGGCTCTAGTACATATTGCAATAACATGTTTGAAGTTGAAAGGAAAAAATGTGAATATTCTATCAGAAATTAAACTCAAGCTGTTAAAAAAAAGGAGGGAATGCCTAATGAAATCTGAATTAAAATCCTAACACTTTGCAATCTTGCATCAAATAGTATATAAAGTTAATTGGACCCACTGGGTTTTGCAAACTTACTTGTCTAAGGGGCAGCTGTTTTTTATAATGGAAACTTCATTCTTCATACAGTCAGGAGAGCACATGGAAATCTTTGATCTCACATGCCAGATGTCACATTTTGTCACACTTTCAAGTCTTGAAAGCCATTGTAGTTTTTGGAAATCCATACAAACCAAGGATGATGTGCTTTATTCAGTGGTGGGGTTTAATCTGTAAAAGGCTGTTGGTACCAAAATGCTGTAAGCCCTCTGGAAAAATAGTGTCAGAGTGTACACTTACTAACTGAGGTTTAATTAATGACATGATGTCGTATGTTGTCTTCAAAAGATGAAGTGGCTATCTTGATTTTTGCTGCCAAAAATATGTGAAAACCTTTGATAGTAGTAAGTGCAGCTTCTTTGAAAAATAAAATCATGTAATTCATTGTAGCTAGGTTTTTGCTGAAAACGGTGAATTGAGCCTCAGACTCCAAAGTGGTCTGGAACACTTCTGTAGTCAGTTTTGCTTTCTGCAAGCCTACCGTATGAAAGGTTGCATCTGATACAAGTTTCAGAATTGGGTGATTTCCAGTAGTTCTTCACTTATCTGTAATATTCTAGTGCCCTGAAGAAACAGTGAGGCATCAGGAAACCATCCTGGTACACACAATCACACAGCAGAGAGACTGTTCTGACCAAACCAGCTTAAAATAGACAGAAGACATCAGATGGACACAATCAGACAGCAAAATTCAGGGAAACAGTGGGACAGTAGTGGGCCAGAATACGACTGAGGCACATCAGCAGCCTCACCACTGTCAGATTCTGGTTTATTGAGTTTTTGATATTAGAGGAAAGAGGAGTCTTAAGGAGGAATTTGAAGGGAGATAATGAAATAGCTTTGCAGATGTTTATAGAGATTTCCTCCCAGGCATGAAGGGCAGTGTGGGAGGAACATGAAGGCACTTGTTCGAATATTTATCACGTGGGGGTGGAGGCTGGTATTGTGGGTTATCAGAAGCCCACATCTCTCTGGTGCATTAGAGTTACAGCAGTAGACGAATGCAAGGATTCTGTTTCAGCCATCACATCGGCTCCTTAGAGTTCTCAGGCTGTATCTATCATGGCAATGTTGAGCTGTGATTTTGGTAGAACAAGTTAAAGAGAAGAATGAGCATGGGAGGAGGGTTAGTTTAGTTGATTTTGATGTGATTTTGGACAACCTTAACCAAAATCTGTTTAAGTCAATGATACAGGTTTTTCATAGAGAATCAGTCGGGAGGGAATCAGATCCAGCTGAAGACATCTAAATGTGTATGAGCTAGATATCAAAGCTCCCGTTCTCAGTGGATATGTAGGTCTGGATTCAGATGCCTCAGGCTAGGTGTCTAGTACCACTTCAGTTCTGCTTGGCCTTCACAGCTGTTGTTCCAGAGGTACACCAGTCCCTCAGATGAATTGAGTCAGCACAGTCAGCAGACATAGAAATCAATTCATCACATCCTGAATCTCTCTTTCAAGGCTCCTTTAACTGTATTGCCTGCATCTCTTTTGACTGTAT
The DNA here is from genome assembly GCF_000710305.1 of Buceros rhinoceros silvestris. Classification (NCBI taxonomy): domain Eukaryota; kingdom Metazoa; phylum Chordata; class Aves; order Bucerotiformes; family Bucerotidae; genus Buceros; species Buceros rhinoceros. The sequence continues at coordinate 14,316 of NW_010397080.1, read as the reverse complement.
CGGGGACTTACTCAGTATGCTCCCATTGAGGTACCTACACCTGGGTCTTAGTAACAAACTGAATACTGCTCCAAGGGTATAAAATCTCATACTGCTGGGTGAAGTCTTTACTCTGTTGACATTGGTAAGAGTTTTGCCACAGACTTCAGTCAGACTAGGACTTCACTCTGTGCTCTATGCAGTACTTTGTATCCAAGCATTTTGTTCAGCTTGCAAATGCTGATACTTCTTTAATTAAGATTTCCCACAAGCTTTTGAATTAACTTCCCTATCCATCTGCTATTCCACTAATATTCCAGATAATGTCTCACAGTAGCTCCCAAAAAGCCTAGAAAAAAATGTAATATCAGCATTTACAGCTGGGTAGCGAAGTACAATATAAGCATTGAACTTTTCTAAGGGCACCTACGCCCTGAAGTAAAGCATGGCGCTTTGGTCAAAGTCCAACAGAGGTGTGAGCAGGTGCCTCCAACATCACTATGCAGTTCCTCAGGGAAGATGATATCTTGGGTTTCAAAAGCAGTACAGCTGCCTGTGTGCCTGAGACTGTGTGCCTTGGTTTAGGGACGGCCCCTTGTTAGTGCAGTTTCATTGCCCAGCACTGGAAAAAACTGTCTTGGTGCTTGCTGGGATATTTCTGTACTGCTGTACTGTAGAATGAAAGTGTGCTTTAAATAGAAAATATGTTCACCATCTATCTGTAAAATCCTTGTTCATAATGTGGTCTTGATATTTTCTGTGATATATTCTGTTTTGAGGAACTTTTTTCTGTTTGTAAGCTAAGAAACTGTGCCAGAAAAACTGAGAGCACGCCTAAGACTGGAAATGAATACATGTGAGAAGAACAACTCGTTATTTGAATCAGTTCGCCTGAAGGGGAATTTAAACTTTTAGTAAAATTCCATTCTCTTCCTTCATGTTAATTAAATTAAAGCTGCGGGGATAGGAGAACGTCGCATGGTGGTGTGATATATCTGGGGCACAATTCAAGAAACAAAAAGTCATCTTACCCCCTTGGCTTGTCTATCTTTTCATTGAATGCTGTGAGATTTCATTTGCAATATTGAACTGCTTTTATGCAAAATTTTCAGTACTACCAAATAAAAGGAGGAATATGTTTACAGGAAGCGAAAGTTGCATGAGCTGCAAAAGCCCATGATTGAATCACTGCTTTGTTCATCACTGTGCTGTTTGATACAGCATTAAGAGGTTTCTTTCTTCCACTGACTTGAATAAAAGAAGGATCAATTCCTAAATGACCGTTTCTATCAAGGCATGAGACCCACACTTCCTTTGGTTATAAATTATCCCCATAGTAAACTGGGATTAAGTAGTGCATGTTTATGACATCCAATAGAATATTCCAGGGAGATTATATTATCCTTGGAATATTTTTTTTTTCAGGCAGTCTTGTGGAGTGGATTAACACGGTAGCAATATTTCTCCAGCTTTTTCCCCATTTCTCTTTCTCCCACTTGGAAGCAGTGACTTCTGGCTGTTCTGTGCTGGACCACATGCAGACACAGCAGGAGGCTCTTGGCTTTTTGACTGCATTTACTGTCCAAACAACTGCTCCTCACTCCCTCGGAGGAAGACACAGTAAGCAGATAGATAGAAATATTTTGCAGGCCAGATGGGGCTAATGGGCCACAAACTGGAGCAATCTGACCAAAATACATATTTAGTTGAAGATTGTCCCTGGAATTTGTGGCATGGAATTATGAACCGTGCTTGGCTGGTTTGCAGTGACCAGATCTGGTTTTGCATGTTTCAACTCCTGATCATGTCAGTGCTATTCAGTGGCACTCAGACTTCACAGGAGTTGCTTCATCTCTTCTGAGATCAGATATATATATGTACTTCAGAAAGTCATCAGGTAGGCTTAAGTGCAGTTCTGCTAAGTGGCACCTCTGCAGTATATGGCTATTGCCACATCCACTGTGGTAATTTCTGGAAAAATCTCCTTTGCTAGTTTTCTTTTGTTTTGTTTCCTTGTTTTTTACTCCAAAAATGTTGGCTTTAAGTCTGTATATCCAAAGGAAAGTTAGTGCTGCTTGTGCAAAATGTAAGGAATTTCCCTCAGGCCTGTGCTTATGCCCTTCATGCCTTTAGGAGTCATTCTCCAGATTTCATCAGCTAGGCTGGATCCGATTAGGGTAACATGCGTATAAGAAATATGCCAGGAATGATAGTGGACTTCAGTTGCTGGTCTTCCTTATCCAATATTTTCTTTTTGGTTTTGCCCTGATTTTACACTGATATCTCAAAAATTAGATCTCTGTTAAGGTATGTACATCTGAGATCGATAACATTTTTGTGTACTTCTCTCAAAATGCCCCTAAACCAGATTCATTTCAGAGCAATGACTTGCATCTTTATATTTCCCTGTTGCTCATTTAAATAAGAGATGCCCCTTTACCTCCTCAGTCAAATGACAATGCAATGTTTAGGCGATCTTTTAAAGCAGCTGCTGCAGCACTCTGCACCAGCAGTGGAATCATTTCATTCGTAGAAAACAAACCCTTGTTACTAAAAAGGAGGATAAAGTGTTATGTAACAGGAAACATTTAATGAGAAGATAATTAAAGTTCTGGTTATATTGTATAACCATGTGTGCACATGTCCAGTTAAGTTTTTCTTGGCCCCTTTGTGCAAAAGAATTTATCTGTCCTATGTGAGGAGTGAGTTTGTTTTTCTAGCATTCTCATCATGCTGGAACTAACATATTTGACATTGCAAACCCTTTACACTCTCCAAGAGAACATTTGTGGAATCCATAGTGACTTCAGAATATAAAGACAGAAATAAGAATAAACACGTTTAGGTTGCAGATTGCTTAGTTATGAATATCAGTGATGGATTTTGGTTGTTTAAAAACATCTACTGGCAGCACTTCAAATACATTCTGATGATGGCTGTGGCTGGCTCAGTGTCTTCTCCTTTCCCTCCAGATAGGACACTCAAGAGCCAAGAATGTAGTTTATAAGACAGGGCATAGTTAAGATCCATCAGCAAGTAGGTACTTATCTGTGTTTAGATAAGATACTGTAGAAGAGGCAGCCTGATGTATGAGGCAACAAGATGTCAGCAATTTCCTAGAAAGGACCGTATTGGCCAAAGACGCTCAGACAATATGTTGTCTTGACTAGCAAGATACCAAGGGTCAAACCACAAAAACAAAAGAACTGAGAACTTAAGTTATGGCTAAGATCCAGCCCTCAAAAGGAAAGAATCAGATGAGGGTTGGAAGACTTTGTCTGGGAAAAGAGATGTGTCCTCTGTCTTTAATTATCTGGCTGGTGTTACAAAGAAGCAGCTTATGCCCTTTCATTAAACAGAGAGTATTCATAGCCTAGTTGTGTAATAGTACCAGTATGTGTGTGTGTGAAACTAACACATGTTGGAGCTTTTTTGTGGACTCAGGGCAAAGGCTGATCTCAGTCAGCCTATTTGTGAGCAAATACCTAGTCACTGGGCTGCTGAACGTAGACCTGGTCCCATCACACTTTGGTGTATTCACTGGTTACCTAAAATGTGGGAATCTAATGAACCACTCATACAAAGAATGGGCATTGACTAAACGTACTGTTCAGGTTCTCCTTGTAATAGTTTCTAAAGGTGAATCTATCACTGAAATCAGATATGCAGTTGGTATTCCGTAGGTAGAATAGGGGGCATGTGAATCCTATCAGAGATGTTACTGCCCATAAATTTTAAGCTGTCCGTAGATGACCTTTGTCAGACTTTCAGCAGCATGGGAAAGACCCACCAAGTTGTTATTGTTTTCAAAGCAGCACTTTCTTTTCCCTCTAATACCGGACACAAAGGGCAGTCATAATTTAGTCACCTCCACTTGTTTGATTAAAAAGTAGCTTGTCTAATCATGGCATGTGCCAAGAGATTTTGCATAACGGTTTTTCATACCACCTGTACATTGGTTTCTCTCCAAATAAAGCTTTCCAGGAAAAAGATCTTCACATTCTGTATCCCAAGACTAATAAAAAATTGAAGCAAACTCTTTGTAGGGTTTTAATTCCAGCTCACTTTTCTCTTCCTCTGTCTGATTTTAGCAACTTTCTCTGAAAGTGTTATTTTTGTTTTCTCTGCAGACTTTATGTGGATGGACCCTTTGGAAGTCCTTTTGAGGAATCCCTGAACTATGAGGTCAGCCTCTGTGTGGCTGGAGGTATTGGAGTTACACCATTTGCATCAGTACTTAACACATTGCTGTAAGTGAGCTTAAGCCTTTTAAACCTGTTTCCCCCAATTTATTGTAGTAGTTGTCCGTGTTTGGCCAGGATGGAGTCGTAGGCCTGTCATAGTCTGCAGGCCATTAGCCGTTTTGACTCAGGGCAACTGACTTGACCTGGCTCACAGGTGTAACCCAGACCATAAAAGTCACCCTCATTATAAAGGGACAGGGGAGCTTAAGCTCCTTCTCTTGCTTGCTTGGGCTCTTGCTGACCCTGTTGCTCTTTCTGCTGTGGACTGCTTTCCCATTTATTGTGGCCACTGTATTTTTGCTTGGCTGAGTATAACTTTGTATACTTTATATTGGTGCTTGCTGTTAGTTTTGCTGTTTTGTTAAATCTGCTTTCATTTCAACCTGTGGGTCTCCTTCCTTTTTCTTGATCTCCCTTTTTTGGCTGGGGAGGGGTCATCAGGTGATAGAACAACTGCTGTGGTTTAGCCCTGGGTACAGGCAAATTGTAGCCAGTAGCGCATGTCAGAAAGAGTTTCTTTCAGAGTATTTAAAAACTTCTATTAGCATGTTGTAAGTAAGTGAATGATTCCTTGAAGGAGGGTAGAGGATTGAGATGTCCCCTGAAGAGTAAAAATCATCTTATATAGGCTTCGTAACAACAGAGTTGTACCAGTAATGCACACAAATGGGGACGGTGTCACCTTTATCTCCTGCCACCAGCCTAGCCTGTGATTAAAGTAGTCACAGCCCTTCAGCTAGACTTGTTCCACTAGCCTCAGCTTAGATGAGGCTGTGGGCTGGGATAGTGAGGCTTTGAGAGTCAGGGAGTTGTGACAGTCTTTCTGCTGGAAACGCAGGGCCATCTCTCCTGATCTAATTGACTTCTGTAAATGTGTAAGCTGAAGGTTGTAAAGGGATCAGCTTGGATTCAGATAGCATTTGGATGGTTAACTCCATTTGAAAAACGTAAATTTTAGTTATATCTTTTCGTCTTCTTTTCTTGTTTCTCTCTCTTTTTTTTTTCTTCCATGTTTCCCATGAAATCTTATGCTCTGTGGAATAGGTTTGCTTTTATGATTGCTGTTGGTATGGGGTTTTTTTTGCTAGAGAATTGGCTAAGAGCTCCAGTCACAGATAAGCACCCGTGTTTCATAGGGACTGTATAAACAGCCAATCAATGCAGCAAAACTTCCCTGAAGTGCTAAAAGGTGAGCTGGCATTGCGAGTGTTTTACAAAGCACAGCTGAAGCATTTGTTCTAAGATGAACATGCCAATGGACAGCTCTAACTCTGAAGGGAAGATAAAGCCTGGAATTTAGATGTTGTGCACGTTCTTCTGTCCTTGATCTGGGCTGGACCTGACAGTGCTGAGCGTATCTGAAAATTATCAGCCCCACCTGCCTCTCAGTGCTGCAGCCCTCAAAGACCATCTTGGGGTCCCTCACTTTCTTTTCCTGAGAACGTTCTGATCATTCTCTCAAAAAGAGGGTACATTTTTGCTGAAAGCCTGGGACCCGGGTGGATGAGATGGCCATTTCCCTTGTGATGGATAATCCTTGACAGTGTTTAGCAAAAATGTCACAGTTCATAAAGATGCGCCATCAGCATGTAATGAGATGTTTGCTTCCACTGGTATGTTATCGGAGGCTGTAGGAACTTGCACAGACATTGCCATAGAAGGTTAACATACAAAAGCTCTTGCAATGTCCATTTATCTGGATAAATCCATAAACTGGCTTCCAAGTAGCCAATATGATAACCTGCCTTTTTAGCCAATCTTCCCCTTGTGCACTGTACAATGTGCAGGAGAATAATTCAGTGATTCTGGGAAAAAGTAATGGTCTTAGCCTGTTTCCCTTCTCAATGTTTAAACATCAACAAAGCACTGCTTTAGGAGATGATATGCCTGTTGTTTTTGCCCTGGCTTAGAAGCAAAAGCTGGCACGTGTGGACGTGAAATCTGCCTTACGATGCCAGCACTGCAGAGCAGCAGGGCCAGTCCTGTTGTGTGAAGGACATGCAGGTCTGAGGGGGATCGGAAGCCTGTCAGCCCAGTCATTTGTTTTCTGCTCAGTTGTGTTCCTGTTGTATGTACACAATTTAATTCCTGCCCTTCCCTCCACTGAGCTGTTTAACCCTATACCCTATTTTTAAGAAAATATGACTTATAGTAAGGAAACCTAGTGATTTTCCTGCAGAAGGGTCTGTGAATAATGGCTCTTATGGGCAGTGGTAACACAGAAGTGTTACATGTGTATGGATTTGGTTGTAACGGGTGATTGCACCTTTACTGCATAATATATCCTGCTGGATGTAGACCCAAGCATGTATGTCTGAGGTAGTATTTTACATCTATGATTAACACGTCTCATGAAGTCCTGCAGTCCAGCCTCTTTGTCCTGCTGCAACACTTCATCATCAAGAGAGGTGTTTTGTTACTGAACTACAGTATTTCAATACAAAATGCCTTGCATTTTTCTCTTCTTTTGTCCTTTTTTATGGTGAAAGGCGCGCACTTTCCTTGCTGCTGCTTGCCGTTATCTTGTCACATCTGACAAGATCGTGACCCTTCCTAAGGGCTTGTCTTGGTTTAGGCAGTCAGTAAAAGATGGAGGTCAAAAGTTTTGTCATGGTTTAACCCCAACTGACAACTAAGCACCAAGCAGCCACTTGCTCACTCCACGCACCCTGGGTGAGATGGGGAAGAAAATCAGTTTAATAATTGAAGTAAAATAATAACAGTAATGATAATAATTGCAATGAAAAGGAAGATAACAAAAAGAGAGAGGGAAAATCCAAGAAAAGGCAAATGATGCACAATACAATTGCTCACCACCCGTTGATGGATGCCCAGCCAGTCCCTGAGCAGTGGTGAGCCAACTCCTCCCAGTTATATACTGAGCATGTTGTCCTATGGTAGGGGATATTCCTTTGGCTGGTTTGGGTCAGCCACCCTAGCTATACTCCCTTCCAGCTTCTTGTGTACCTCCTCACTTACAGACCATGGAAAACTGAAAAATCCTTGACTTAAGCACTTTTTAGCAACATCTAAAACAACGCCAGCGTTATTCTTACACTAAATCCAAAACACAGCTTGTACCAGCTACTAGGAAGAAAATTAACTCTATCCCAGATTAAACTAGAACAAGTTTACAAATAAAAAAGCTGACTTGAAAGACATTGTATTCCCCAGTATTAAAGCATTTTTTTTTTTTATGTGGGGATTTTTCACAAAAGGTGAATTCACGGCCTCTACATGCTGGACAGAATGTCTCCATTCGTGCTTCTTGGGCTTACAGTGGAAGTTAGGGGCATGAGGAGATAAGACAGTGGTTGGAGCCATGATTTGTGTGGAACTAGTAATACTATACCCTTGCTGGATATGCTGACAACACTAGAGTTTGAAATAATGCACAACGGATATGGCGAGATACATCATGAAGCTTTTTGACTCGGGTTTGCTCCTGGGACTAGGGTTTGAAGTTGACAGGCTGTGGCCTTTTCCATATGAAAATTATTTTAGGAGGGAACAGTCTGACCATTTCAGTGATCAGAACAACAGAAAACAGCACTGCCCAGCTAAGAAGATAAATACTTCCTGGATATTTGTGCGTTATTTGAACTCATTAATAATATTTTTTTTCACTTCTGTTTTCTTTCCCAGTTCATTCCAATCCTTCCTTTGTGCTATATTTGTGTTTTATTTGAATTAGAAGTCTGACATGAAAGTCCTGTTTTTCTAAATGCAATGCTAGAATCTGCTCATGGCTGCACTTTACCCACCAGCATTTTCTGACGACTGTAATATATCACACGGTTCCCTAACACAATGAAGCTCTGATTTGATTTGGTCTTTGTGATTTCGCTACAGTATTAATTATAATCAACCAGAGCCTTTCACATAGAAAAGCAGAATTTAGTCCTGACATTATTGCATTTGTCAATATTTTCCTCTTATGGGTCGCATTATAAACTTAATAAAGAATTGACATAATACACTTGAACTTAGAATGTCTGCTTTGCTTTGAAATAAAAGTTTCAGCATGATGCATGAATCCATATTTGCTGCCCAAATCATCTGTACAGCTGACAACTTCCTAATGCAGAGACAGTAGCTGTTAGCAGAAACATGAAGGCTGTTAGCTCTGTGCTAGGGATTTAATATTCTCAAGATCATCCTAATAGGCTGCGTTGGTCATTTCCGTGTCTGATATATCATAGGATGAAGAACAACTTAGCAGTTAGTGTCTAATGGATGTTCACGTTTCCACTCATGAATATAAAGCATCCTAATTAATGTTTCCTTTTTAAATGATAATTTTTAATTACCCAAACGTTTTCTTTTCAAGTGACGGCTGGAAATGCTACAAGCTCAGAAGACTCTACTTCATTTGGGTGTGCAGGGACATTGAATCTTTCCGCTGGTTTGCAGATCTGCTCTGTATGTTGCATAACAAGGTAATGGATGTTGCTTGGAGGGATACTGACAACTTAATAAATGCAAGGTATGTCCACACCACGCAACTGGCATGCTATGGAGAAAGGCAGCCTTGCTCAAAACAAGCGAGCTCCAGCAGTACTTCTGCTTGGGCTACCTGACCCAGACTCTTTGTTATCGGAGCTGCCCCAAACCATTTGAGTGTCTGTCACCAGTGATTCATAGCACAATGTTGCCATGTACCAGTAGTCTGGACGCTTATTATTTGTGAAATTTATGAGATGGCAGAGGAACATGCACGTTGGGGAGTCTGAGTGGCCTTTAGCCATTTGCCTAATAGACAGATCGAGAAGGGAGGGGGATTTACAGTTTCAGGTAGATTTTAAGAGCAGTGTAGCTTCCTAAAATAATTTGTACACAGCATGATGTGCAATATTCTGGAGTTCACAAAGGAGTGCTATGCAAACGTATCTTCTTCGTTAAAAAGCTTTCTGTAGCGATGCTGAAACCCATGTCCCTCAGCATAGGAGGCACAAGTGACTCTACACTTGCCTTAGGAGAAGGGATATTATTTCACTAGCTGCTTTTATCATCCTTCCAGCTTTGGCAGGAGAATCGACCAGACTATATAAATATCCAACTGTACCTCAGTCAAACAGACGGAATACAGGTATGTGGCTAAATGCTGTTTGTAAACTAAACTAGACCTTGGGGTAGTGGAGATGGAAACTGTCGGTCAAAGGCAAAAGGGAATTGCTGCAGATGGTCAAAACAGGAAACAGGGCCATAAACTCAGCTGACTGATTCATTACTAGGGCAAGAGAGCAAATCCATCCCCATGGCATTAAGAGAATCTAGTCTAGTAGCCTTAACTTGATTAGCTGTGGGCAGAAATCCATATCTTCCTTTTCTAGGAAAGAGGTCCTTCCAGGCCAGGCCACGAACCAGACAGCTGGCCATGTCTGATGAGAAATCTGCATCATTTCTGGGCTAAGAATCAAAACAAAATAGTTCTAGGAGCTTGCAAGCTCAAATCTTTTGAGAGAAACTAGCTATTTTGAAAAGCTTTGGATTCCTTTGCCTCAAATATAGACAAAAGTTACAAATTTCTTGATGTATGAGACTGGAAATAATATTGAACTGTCAATTGTCATGTATTACTAACCTCAAAGCTGAGCTAATTCCCCAGTTCTTGGCATCTCCCATACCTATTTATGCTTACGATCTTCATTTTTCGCTATTTAGCACATGAGCCTAGGCCTGATTCTTTACCCTGCTGTGTCTGGAAGCTTTCCGTTGAATGCAGCAGGCCCAGAACAAGCCTAACAATTACTGCAAAACATGAAATTCAGTGAGAAACCATGCCCAAAGGATTTTGATCAGCCTGGTATCAGATGGTGATAGCACAACATTCACGGCTCTGGTAGGAACACTATCCAATAGTCTAAATGATGTGATGGCTACAGTATTTATGAGCAGTGCTCCACAAATTTATTGCCATGTGTCAGTTGAAATGGGGTGCTTGAAAATACCTAACTGATGAACCTGCTATGTAATAGTGAGGTTAAAATTCAAACCTGAAGCAGGACTACATTGCAATGACACAGCAAGATTATAATAAGAGAGAAACCAAAGCAAGTTTTATAACATTGTGTATCAAGCAGCTTCTGAATTTAAGTCAACTTTAAGTCTTACTTTAAAGTCACTTTTCTTGTATGGACATTGAGCAAAACTGTCGTGAACCATAGTGCTGCTCATGATTTCTCAGGGGGAGTTACACTCAAATCTCCGTTGCCATATGGCTTATGTGTTCACTGACGTTAGACCAAAGCCCTGACTGCTACCAAAAGCAGGGCAGTTTTGTTTTGTGCTCCCTTTGCTCAGAAGTAGCATGCACATGTGACAGTAGGGAGCCAAGCCCACCCTTCAGCAGACACCTCTTGAATACAAAAGGAGGCTGAGTTCGCCCAGACTCTTGTGTTTGCATAGGTATGATCAGTGTTCCAGGTTGTTCAGCAGTGCAGTGAATGTGGGAACCTAGATGAGGTGTGGGTTCTCTCTGCCTTTCTATCGCATCAGGACAGAAAACCAAGGAAGGGTAATGCCCTGCAGCGGAAGGGCGTTCGTCCTTATCAAAGTGCTGGTGAGTTAGCACTACTGGAATGGGTCAGACTCCATCCAGGGAGCAGTTCTGGCTGCTTTCTGCTGCTGCAGCAGCTCAAAACAGCTGGCAAACTACTCTCAGGGAGAAATGTAAGATTTCCCTTGTAACTTTTTCAGAACTAGTCATCTTAATAGTTACTTGTATAAAGTTAGAAAAAAAAAGACTTCAGACAGAAATATGATTTTTGCATCAGCATTGTTTCCTCCAGCTTAGCATTAAAAGCCAATGAGGTAATGAATAATAGGAGAGTGGTTATTGTTTTATGGCTTAAATAAATTGGCTTAAAAGTAATGGGGAGATTAGCGAGCAGCTGCGTGAGGAACAATGTATAACAAACACCAAGGAGAGCCATTGAAAAGGCAGCGAGCAGTGTCTCGGTGCGTGAAATGGCTGCAGTTTTAATCACAACTGTTCTGATCCTTGTGCTGAGGTTTTACCCCTCAGTGATATGGTAAGTCAGCCAATGTCAGAAATGGGAGCCCTGGGTGATATGAGGCAATTTGCAAATCAGGCAGAATGGAATTTTTTGTTTCTTGCAGAAAATAATTGGTGAAAAATATCAAGCTTTAAACTCAAGGCTTTTGATCGGACGACCGCGGTGGAAACTCCTTTTAGATGAAATTGCAAAGTGTAACAGGCGGTAAGTACCAGTCTGCTTGAAGCCAGGGATATTACCTCTTTCTAGCTATGTTTGTATGAAAATATTTTTGAATTTTATCTTAGAGTGTGATGTTTAAGCTAGTGATGTTGAAATTAGCTAATATTTTGCTGTGAGACATAGCCTGTACAAACTGAAATATAAGGTTTTTTCGCACTCAGATTAGTTCATCTTTTCATGCAGCTAGGATCTTCAGTGGCCCACAAAATAAAAGTAGTAGATTTCCATCTCGCTGCACAGCAATTGCATGTGTTTTTGTCAGTGGCAATACCTTGCTTGCAACATATGCTGGTTTATATATAAAGTGGCATTTTTAAAAATTGTTGACTTGTCCTATAATTTTCATGATTTATAGAGCTGATTTACAAGGAAGAATCTGACTGTCCCCTATTTTTTTTTATTCAGACTATACATTGTGGAGATTCCTGGCTCTTATGTATTCTTTGTTAAGACCTGGCAATGCCTTTTTACTGTGCTAGGCAAACGTATTATGGTCTGAAACAAGACAGTTGTAAACCAGAGAAGACGTGCAAGTAGACTATGGAATGTCTTTGTGCAAATCCAGCTTTGCTGGTTAAGTAATTTTACCTCTCACTGGCAGTTTTCTGCCTCAAAAGCTGCTCTGGCAGAAGGAATTATGTAAATCTTCCCTAACACACTTCTGGTAAAGTCAGCAGGATGGGAGCAAACCATCCTCAGTAGCTTGTGATAGTACTCTGGGTGCATCAAGTTGACAAGTGCTCTCATCTTCACCAGCAGAACT
>NW_010397080.1:0-1929 GCF_000710305.1 Buceros rhinoceros silvestris | reverse complement strand
CTTTTTGTTCTTTGTTGTGCTTCCAAAGTAAACATATCTGCCCGTGGCTGATTGACTCTTGTCTTCTGAGGCTGGCTATGTCTAGGGGACACCGAGCCCTGGCTCTTGAGAAGTAATGAGTGCCAGTATGTGTCACTGTTGGCAGTGCAAGCTGCTGGCAGTGCAAGCTGCTGGCAGTGTGTGTCTTGGATTCAGATCCTAGAGGATGTTGTGGAGATGGTCCCTTGCCAGGATGCCCCCAAGGCTGCTACTGAGGGACATCCCTGGTAGGATTCTCACACTGGTAGCAAAAACCACTTAAAGAAGGGTTTTATAGTGAAGAAGCATGGGAAAGAAAGGGAAATAGTGAGTTCAGAGAAGGGAGCTGACTCTGGCTCAGAATCCTCTTATGCTTCATTCTAATGTCGTTTTTGTTTTAACTGTGAATGCAGTTTTAAAAGATGAAAATGATGAGGTTTCTACCACTTCCTTGCAAGGCTGTAAGTGCACATAATATAGCTGACGTTATTAGTGGGAGTCATATGTGCTTTTTCTTTTGTGCTTTCCATCCCATTACTCCTAATTAGACTTCAAGTACCATTTCCTCTGTCTTTTCACATCAGGTCTTTAAACTGTGCCACCATTTCCAAGCAAGGTGTCTTTTAGTACCTAAATAACGTTCTGACTCTTTTGATTATCCTGCAGCTTGCTCAGGAGTAGGCTTCCTCACCCTCTGTCACCCCTTTATCAGAGTTTACAGTTGCAGATCTGTATGTATAAATGTAATGACATGTAAACATGACAGACAGAAGTGCAACCTGTAACTTAGCTGTCCCACAGAAACTTGCTTGTTGTAGATAAATAATCTCCTTATTTCCCTGGATGAGATGGGAACTTCAATTTTCCTCTATAGTCCAATTTCCTATTTTCCTACTAACTTTATTTCAGTTCTTACTTCTCAGTAACTTTCCACCTAAACGACCTTGGTGCAATACAGAGACCGAATAATAATTAAAAAAAACCCCAAACCCCAAAACAGGGCAACCAAGTTGTTTCTAGCATCTGGTGCCAGTGTTCAGGCTTTCACGTGTATTTGCAATCATCCCCTTGGGCTTGTTTATGGACAGCCAAGATATTTTCCACTTTTTATCTTGTGATCTTAGTAAAAGCTGTGCATAAATAAACACGCAGCTGGCAAACCTCTCTTCGGTTTAGCCATCTGGTTGGTTTGTGGTTTGTGAATTGTTGCTGTTGTTGCTGTTTAGGTCCCAAATAAGCAAAGTGTATCTGTAAGTGTCTGAGCTTTGCCAGACCTCCAGAGCGTGACATGGGACAACCCAGCATCAAGTTTACGATTCTTTCTTCTGGACTAAGAGGAGCAGACGTGTGCCATCTACTGATGATATTTTATATGGCACCCGCAGTCCCAACAATGTGCATTGGGACCATTTGTATAAATAAATTACTGGTCTTGTTTTCCGTGCTCCCCTTTTGGGGATGGAGCAGCAACCTTATTCCTGTTCAGCTTGTCCTGGATGAAAAGCTTACACCATGCCTTGGCTGCCACGTTTCTCAATTTTGCTCAGGTCAAGTGGATGTGTGCTTTTTTCCAGATAGAGACTGACCTAGAAAAAGACACTGATATCTGTAGGAGAGAAAGGCACGCAGCACTGTCATGGTTTAGTCTCAGCTGGCAACCAGGCACCGCAGAGTCACTCTCTTACTCCAGGAAGGAGAAGATACAAAAAAAAAAAAAAAAAGGCTTAAGGATCAGGACAAAGGACAGGAAGGGCTCACTCATCAGTTATGGTCACGGCCAAAAGACAGACTTGACTTGGGGAAACAAAATCAATTCAGTTTAACCAACAAAACCACTTCCAAATCTCCAAGCAAATCAAAGTAGGACAGTAATAAAAACAACAGTATATTAAATAAAACTTCTCCCCACCC
>NW_010397079.1:29685-32882 GCF_000710305.1 Buceros rhinoceros silvestris | reverse complement strand
GAAAAACACACCAACCCCCCAACCAGAACCCAACTACACCATAAACGACAGAAGAACAGGTTTTACACAAATAACAAACAAGAGTACCAAAGTTACATGCTGGAATTCATCCGGATAACAAAATAATTCGATAGCTTCTAGAGAAGCAGGTTCTTAACAGATGCAGTTTCCCTTAAAGAAAATAGAAGTCAAAGAAAGCAGAAACATTAATGCAAAGGTTGTACAAAGGAGTGTGCTGTTATTTCAGCCCTCGATACAAGATCAAACACCCACTCATGCTTTACATTGAACCACACCTTATACAAAGAGTCCACTCACAAAGGGACACGTACCAACATCACCCATTGCACATCAGCTCTGGACGGGGGGCTGGGGGTCTACCGAAACGTGCAAACGCTCCCCGTGTGCCGCAGGAGAGCAGGAGGGTTTCTGTTGCTACACTTTTGCTCGGAACAAAGTTGGGTGCTTCGTCCCAGAGTAAAAGACACTCCGATCCAATTCGGTTTACGAACAGAGCAGTAGCTCCCCCAGGAAATCCAGAGTCCAGCATTTCAGAAGCACATATGCAAGATGAACACGATAAACTCCTTTTCATTGGACAAAACCAAACCCAATTCTGCCTGAACACAGGGCAGAACGTGCTAACAGTGGATTTTGTTTTATTTTAAAGGGGCAGTGCCACTTACAGCTAACGCCTATAACTGTGTACGGGAATATATTTTACATATATCTATATACATACAGTACATATACGCACGCACGCACACACACACAGATGATGCAGACCATTACAATCCCGTGGTGCAATAAACAGCCAGATATACAAAAGTAACAGGTTTCATCAAACATATCTTTGCTGGATGTAGAAGTCACTCACAAAAACCAACCCGACCAAAACCCCAGCCAGCTGACTGAACACAAACCCCTCCGCACCTGACGGAGGCCCAGGGGCAGCTGGCGGCTGGCCCCAGCATCCTACAGCTCCCCTGAAGCACAAGACTGGTGCCAGCGGGTGATATTCACCCTCGGAGACTTTTTTGTCTTTGGATGCAATCACTGTTCCAAATGACCCCGAGCCCCTCGTTACGAGCATTTGGAAAGCACACGGGTACCACGCTGCTGAACACCGGGGGAAACATCCCCCGTGTTGTCTGCCAGCGCTGGTCTCACAGAAGCAATCCCAAGGTAGAGGGGGGCATCAAATTAAAGCTGCTTTCTCTAATACAGGCTGATCAACAAGGTGGTTTTCTGTATCAGAAAGAAATTTTGCCTCTCAAGCTCATATTACATTTTTTAAAGGCAAATTTTAGAACAAATGGTGAGTCCAGTCATAAAACACATTGAGTCTGTGCCAATAACAATTAAAAATAATGCAGGTTCTGCATTAATTGTATGGAGCCAGCCCCAGAGACCAGCGCTTCGAGCCCTGTCATCATCTAAACAGTCAACAAGCTAAAGCTCCCTGTCCGCCCCTGTGAACAAACAGGAAGGATTGGAGAAGATTTCAGGCAAGATTTTTCTTTTCCCCTTCCCATTCGGTGGAAAGTATTTCTGCCCACAGAATGCAAGAGTCACAAAAATGTTGGACAAACTTCACCTAACCCCATCCAAAGCTACTCCTCGCACAGTACTTCACTAGCTGAGCTGCTTCATGAACAGGCCCACGTGATTTGGGCTAGTAACTCGCGTCCCTTCTCCTGTGGTTTGGGAAACGAAGGGATGAGCAACGCAAGTTCCCTTCCAGTAGAGAGCGTGGAGCGAGTCCTTCGGGACTTCCATTAATTTCCCGACTATCTCCTTGCATGCACGTTGCAGGAGAGTGCAAACAATTCTTCCAAAGGGAAGGGTCTGCTCTGGCATCTCCTCTGTCGTGGTTCAAGGCAGAGGTCCTGCTTCATCATACTACAACCAGATTTTTAGGGTGCTGACCCTTCCTCTCCATTAAAGCTATTCGCAAGCCTAACCCCTCTCCCCCTCACAGCATTTTTGTTCTTCGGGAATGTTACTTTGATTTTGTTGTTCCAAATGCAGAGGTGGTAAATCAACACAAGGAAACTACATGTAAGAAAATCTGATTTTAAACATGACCTAACCAAAACAACCTTCAACCCATCATAGTGCTTTGTAAAACTGCATTTTGAACCTGTCTCTGACCCCTCCTGACCCACAAGCAGTACCTGTTCCATGTCTGCACAATGCAGCAAGCATACAAGACTCACTAACATTTCAGATATTTATTCCCAGTTAGTGTAACAAAAATAAAAAATAAACAGACATTCAAAAATAGAAGCGAGATTGTTCAAGTACCAAATAAGGGGCTTTTCCAAACTTCAGGTGTGACACAGCTACAGCAATTCTGCTGCTTGAAAGAGCCACAGCGCTCAGTTATGGACACGGTGCTGCTCGAGCCTGCAGAGAGCCCGGGATTTGGGACAACCACGACCGTCCTCCTTCCCCTCTCCTCCCCTCCCCAAACCAGCACTAAGTGTCAACATTTGTTTCCACAGTCCCCATTACAGTTGCCTGGCTTTGCGAAGGACAAACTTTGATTTTTGCCCCGCTGTGACTTGGATTCAGGTAAGATTAAACACGAGCTCTTTTCCTGGGAATGGCTTTCGGTTGTGGAAGTCTTGCTTACACACTAGTGTCAGCAAGAAAAGAATCAGGCCCATCACATTAAATGGAAAACTTCTTGACCAACTGCTACATCAAGAGAGATGAGTGTGGAAAGAACATTTTATTTTTGGCTTAAGACAGAGCGCTGTACTGGATATAACTCTAGATTGCAGCTACCAAGGGTGCAAAGCAGCAACCCAATCCACTGCCAATGGGAAATCAAACCCACCAAAATACAACTCCAAATCTAGAGCAGTCCAGTAGCAGCGGGTGGCTGACCACAAGTTACTGCTTTGCATACCAGTGAAGCGTCTGTCAGCATGTCCCTCTGCTTCTAGGTTAGTTCTTCCCATTCTAAAATCATCTGTGATCAATAAAGAAACTAGTGGGAAGAGATTTGTAACTTACTGACATCAAAAACACGGCACTCGTGGCTGACGCAGTGGGGCCAATGGCAACTGTGGAAGCAGACCTGATTTCCATCCATACCAACAGCAAATACTGAATCACCCCTGATCCCTGCAAATATATTTCAAAACAGATTAGAAGAAACTGTGCATATTCGAGTTTCAACCCCCCCC
>NW_010397079.1:16528-29599 GCF_000710305.1 Buceros rhinoceros silvestris | reverse complement strand
AACCTGGGTTATTGGAATTTCCACCCCCCCCCCCCCATTTAACACTGTGCAAAAGTCACTTATTTAACTCTACATATATATTTCATACAACATGGGTCAACGAGACCAGTGCTCCTCTAACCGCAGTCCAACGACAGACAGCTGCTACAACGGTGAGATGACTGCCCCCTTTCCTCCCAACGTTTCAACTCTTGAATCTAAACCCTTCTTGCATCTTACTCTCTTAAAAGAACTGGAGTTCCTTTCTTTTGCCTTTATGTTCCCATTTCCTGTATTTGTTTTAGGCTTAACAGCTGCTTTTCAGAGCACAGTGTAAATCCTGCACCTCGCAGGGCCATTTCTGCTTTCTCAGCCATGCAAGTGTAGACCAGCCCCTGGAAGCTGTGAGGCTTCTCACAGCGAACACGCTACCAAGCAAACAGAATCAGGCTGAGCACAAGCACGGCAGGACCAAGCCCTTACCCCACGAGTCACACCAGCTACGCATGTCAGTCAGTTTTATACCCATTTTCATTTGGTCTAGGAGTGCAAAAAGGAAAAGAACCTGTGCAACAGCACAGGAGAGTCAAAGGGGAGCAATCGTGGCAGCTGGGACTTCAGGTGCATAAACCCAACAGGGAGATACAGCGGCAGAACACAGCCTCAGAGAGACTGCCGAGGACAACGGAGCCAAATACAAGCAACGTGGGCTTAGTCTGCCCATAGCCCTGATCCGAAGGTTTGGGCAAAACAGAATTTCAAAGAACGCTTCAAGATGGCTTATTGGCTCCGAGTGCATCATTCACAGCAAACACATCATCTGTGATTAGCAAAGGGATCTCAGAGAGTAAAGGGCCAGAACCCCAGCTCTCTCACACCACCATAAAGCCAAGCTGCCTTCGAGGACGCCAACAGAATGACACTATTTACCCTGGCAGAGCCAGGGCCGGAGCCTGGACCAAGACCTCACAGAGTCAGTCAGATTCTACTGTCCACTACAGGGAAACTCCAGACAGCCCCACTGCTGTCCTGCTGCTGTCAGTACTGCCAGGGTGTGCCAGGATTTGTGAGCCCGAAGGCAGACCTGAACTTGCTTAAAACAAAACCGAGCCTTACCTAAACACAGGGCAGGTGTGAAACACTTCCACCCCCCTGCCCCTGCCTCAAAAACAGGGACTGGAAGTATGTGCCCCATCAGCCTCAAATGTTAACATGGAAGTGAAAGGAGAGCCCAGGCAGATCACAAGGGCAGAGAAAACATCCAGACGCTCCACTCACAGGTTCTTCCACAGGCATGAGACACTTGGCCATCCTGAGTGCCTTTGAACTCATCTCCCTCATCGGGCATTCGGACTCAGCCCAGCACCAAGGGAACACTGGATGCACAGGAGGACAGCTTTACAGCTACCAGAGTAGAACTGCAAATTATCCAAGAGGTAGGGCAAGTTCCTTTAAAAATAAAAATTTCCATGTTCATACACCACTGAGGAATCCATTTGAGATTTTCACCAAGAACAAAGGCTACATCTCATTTTTCCTTTTCTTGGGAAAGTGAGAGAGGGGACATACCTGCAGGTGTAGGTCACTTTGACACAGCAGCCTGCATGAATTCTCTTCTCTTCTCACGCGATTTTGGTTAAGTTTTGTGGTGTTCCATTTAATTAGAGAAGTGGCATCTACAGAATTCTTTGTCTCTGTTGCACTCTGATTAGGAAGTGCCTGGGATGCATCAGGGTCATTAGTGCAAAATAAAACATCTCTCAGGCATGCCAGGCAACCAGACTGCTCTTCCTACAGTGGCTGCCAGCACTCCAGCCTTGTCACTTCCCTGCTTGCAAATTCATGACATTCAGAGAAATAATTCTTCTATTGTAAACATTAAACATCGATAAGCCTGGCACTAGTGCCTAGGCATTATAGAAAAAAAAAACCCGACACATTTGAACAGGAAACCAGCCCCAGGGTCAGAAACAGGTCTAGAGCATTCTCAGCCCTGCATGACCGCCTGCTTCCTGCCCTGCACAATGGGTCCAGGGCGAGGGAACTGCTTCCAGTAACAGGAACAAAAGTAACTTTCAAGGTTGCACACTGAACAACTACTTTGCCAGTTGTGCTTTGATGCCAAGGCGGTTGGTTTGCCAAACTTAGCTCTTTTTCGGTTTAGAAGCTTAAGGAATGGAAATAAGCTGCTTTGTATCCTTCCCAGGGAGGGGATTTATTGGATGATTGCTGTACTTGACGAAGCCCAGGACTACCCACTCCAGTACTTGACAGCAGCCCTCGCCAAAGGATGGTACCAGACATCCAATAACTGAGGAGTACAGCTCTCCTCCCTTCCTGTGTTTCGCATCATGTCCAAAATAGCTGCAAGGGAATTTAGATTATACCAGTGTAAAATCTTGCTTGGCTGCAGTGGTGTGAGAGTAGAGCCTTGCCTGCAAAGAACAAATCAGAGGAGATCTATAATTGGCATGCTGAGTGCTATCCAACTGGAAATGACTACACCTCATGAAAGAATTCAGTACAATGAGCCATCCAGAAGCATTTGATTGCACCTACCTCTTCTATACCAAAAACCAAGCGTTACAAGATTCTGTCACTGTTCAAGCAAGAGAACTGCAACAGGCAAGTGCAGGATCTAGTTACATTCTGAAGCACAGTATCATTAAAACCAGGATCCCAAACTGAGGAATGGGAGGAAGGGGGGTTAAGAAAGGAGAGTGAGCAATTACATCAGGTCAGACAAATTTAGTGTTTTGAAGCCACACGCTGTTTAGCTTTTCCTTTTATTTGTTTCAAGTTTTGGTGTAGCAGGTATGTGCGGATGCTAACGCAGCCCTCCCCGTAAGTGCTCAATCTAGCAACGAACAAAGTTTTGGTCTGTTCAATTTGGTTATAAATGTTTCCTTTAAGCGAAGACCTGTAGTGCTATTGAAACCAAAACTTTGTTACTGTTGGCAAAAAATAAAGCAACTTTTCTTTACAAGCATTTTTCCATTGAAATAAAAACCTGAAGCTTTCCCATAATTCCTTTGGTCTTCTCTCACCAAATTCCACGCCACCTCAAGACAAGCCCTCTTTTGGAAGTTCGGCTGAATCGCAGTGAAGCTGCTAAAATTAACAGAGAAGAATTGCTGGGGTAAGAGTTTCCCCCCTAGTTTCTTGGGAGTTTAAGACTGAAAAGACATTACTGATGCCTCAAACAAGAGGCTTCAAATTGTCTCGACAAGAACAAGAGAAAACAAAATCCAATTAGAAGTTCCACTGAAGGTGCCTGGCAAAACATTATCTCCATAAAACGATGTTTTGCTTCCAGTATTTTTGTATGCCTTGTGTTGAATTTATTCCCCTCATAAGGAAACAAAAGTATCAGTGTAAAAGCACAGCTGAGCTTTTAAGGTAGCACCAGGACACCTACACCCAAGTTGTCGTCTTGTTGCTGCTAGGCCTCTTTTTGATTCACATTCACAGAATCACTTCTTGTGCAAAACAAGCAGTCTAAGGAGAAAGAATGCCCTCCAAGTTCTAGTAAAAACTGTAGAAAAGAATCTGAGATAGCCAACACTTTCCTCCTCCCCAAAATTTATCTGCAGAGAGAGGGGGGCATCTGTGCGTAGACAGGATAGGCAAGCCTGACATTTAGGGAATCGTTGTGTTGGACAAGGGATGTCTGCTGGTAATGAAGAACCAAATCCTTAAGAGTGCTGTACAGGTTATACGGTTCTGCAAACCCGTAACCTCTTGGAGTGCTGTAGATCACACAGTGTTTCACTTCTCCATCAGCTCTGCAAGGAAAGGAAACAGGAGTAACGTCAAAGGACAAACCCAAAGTGACAGTCTATTAACAATTAAGTAATGCAGCAACCCCGCCAGTCACTAAATTACATAATGGAGGACCCAATAGATGCAAGTAGAGGAGGTTATTATAGTCTGTGAAGAAACAGTGCTTCAGGGCATGTGATTAAACACTCTTGCATAATAATCCACACAAGAGGCCTCTTCTATCCAAGCAGCAGAATTCCCTACTGCATTGTTCTCCACATGTTTCTTAGAGAGAAAAAAAAAAATCAAGAGCTTAACCAAGAAGATAAGCACCTCAAGTCAGCAATGACTTTGTGCTCAACTTATCTGGAAACTTTTCCACTAAGGGAAGGTGCCAAAACCCATAAATTCTTAGGACCTATAGAATATTTCATGAAATGTAGCACTACTATTCAGTGTGCGTTTTTTAATGTTAAGCATGGCAAGGGTTCAAGTCGATTCATTATCCCAAGTCATAACTGTTTTGCCAAGTCAGAGACTCGGTCGCTAACTGCACCACAGAATTTCCAAGGCTGCTAGAAAAACTGATCTGCCAGAAAGATCGAGCATTATGTAATCCCTGTACTGGAGCCTATTACAATCCAAGTCACATGTAGGAACAGGTTACGTTATGTCATCCCTTTGCTAGCTTGTGGTATGATACCAGCCAAGCCAAACCACACCACCCGATGAACCCATCGCTTCAGTGATTGTGACAAATGCTATCCTGAACGTAGCAGATAGTACAATCTTTGGTTACCTTGAGGTGATATACCTTCACATACTCATTTCTCAGACTTGCTTTCAGAAACAATTAACCTCACGTGAAATAAATCAGTGAAAGCTATTTTGCACTCCAGAACAGGCTTGAAGAATTTTTTAGGTAATGAAATCAGAGTATTTCTGACCTCCATTACACTAGCATAAAATGAAGTGAAACACAAAAAATCAATGCAAGGCTGTGTGAACATCATAAAAACTACAGCTCAAATAATGCCTCCTTTGAAGCATCACTGTTATCTTAAACATAGAAGAGAAAGCATCTAGAGTTGGGCACATCTGAAAATCAGAATGGAAGATGTTAGTTTCGCAGCCCTGTTTTTTTCTGACAGGTACGAATATGGGAGGATTTGGACTTAATTCACTTACGACTCTAGAGCTTTGAGTTGGGATACTTCAGAATTTTGTACTAGCTACTATGGTGCCTGAACAGGCTGCCAGGACTACAGTTACTGCACATTCGAAGCACATTTTTGCAACAAAGCTTTTACCATGCTAGTCTCCCTGCAAACATGCAAAGGGTAGTCCTAGGCTAGGGCTGGCTTTTGTTCTGCAAAATAAAGAGCTGTGGTAGAGGCTTATGAATTGAGTCATTAGAACAAAAAGGAAAACAGACTTACACCACAGAACAAGCGTAACATCCTTTCTTGCTACTCTCGCGAATTAAAAATGCTCCATCAGGTTTCCCACAGAGCAAGTCTTCTGCTTGGATACGGTTGAGATCCCCAACAAACCAAGTTTTCTCATCATGATGGGGCAGGTTTTCATCTTCTTCATTCACAAAGTACGCACTGAAAGATAGGATAAAATTTGTTAACCTAACCAGGGTTCTATAAAGGAGTTAATGAGCAGACCGATTCATTTTTGCAGAAATTAAAGAAATACCACAACACCAAAACTGAAAGGTCAAGTTCCGAAACAACATATAATAAAGGCTTCAACTTAGAACTTGTTGTTCCAACTTTGTTTAATCCTAAAGGTGTCAGCAGAGTTGCTGCCTCACATGATATAAAGCTCTCCTAGAGAATGTCTCCGTTTTTCTGCAGTCCTCCTTTTGTCTACAGTCCTTCACTGAGAAAATGGCATTTTGTGTACCAAACCCCGCTTATGGAACAAACCTCAGTAAAATATCTATAGTGACACTTACTCATCAATGTTTTCATTTTTGATCCCCAACCATTCATTTATTCTCTTCTGCCTCACCCCTTTGTGATTGAGCCACCTGCCAGAAGAAAGAGCATTAATACATTACTTCAGAGTACAGGCACGGGTTTTCTTACTGAGCAAGCTGAAGCTCAGACACAAGATCCCACCAAGAAACAGTCTGGAGTTTAGTTCGTTCTCCAGTAGCCAAAGCCATAGAAACACCACAGATTCGCCAAGAGGGCTTCCTTGCATCATCTTCCGGACACGGCAAGAATGGGAGGCAAAAAGGAGGGTTGAGCCGAGGCAGAGGCACTGCCTCTGCACAGTGCAGTCCAGAAAGGAAGTAGGACACAAATTGTGACAGCTGCCTGTTTCTCTGGGGAATTGCCACTGGCTGCTTCTAACCTCCTTACATCACCCTCTGAAACAGTGTGTTTCCCTCTGTCTTCTGCCAGAATCAAATACTGAGTCCAGTGCAAGGACATTAGGAGCTGGATAACAGGTGTCAGTGAAATCAAGGGCGGGTACGAGCAGCATCTGCCAAAGCTAGCACAAAAAGTACTAACCTCCATTGTATTAGCAGGCACAGGTTCTGTTTACAACTCATTTATCTTAAATGCCTTCTTTACAGGAGTTGCAGAATGTGCTCCTAGTTGTGTCAGGCTCTTTAAGTCTTTAATAAATGAAGCCATGAAGAAGCCGACCAATTACTCAGACATCCCATGACAGAATGTAGTACCTTAGCACTCAGAGAATTTTGGTTATGAAAAGAAATTATTTCTCATCCTGATAGAAATATTCATTAATCAGCTTCATCAGAGACGCTATTCTGAGGTACAGGTCAGGCTTACTTACACAAGATACTGATCTCTGATTTTGCGGAGCTGAATTAGGTCAGGCTTGATACTATTCATTTTCTTATCAGTCTCCCTGTTGTCCAGAGCTTGTTTCTTCAAATCTTGTTCCAGGCGCATTTTACTATCATGGATCTCACCCAGGCGTGATTTTAATTTTTCATAGTTCATCATTATCCTGCAAACAAGTGGAATATTTGAGAGGTGAGGTCAAAGCGGTCAAGGAGGACTGAACATTACCTGTAGCACTTATGTAAGAGTATCACAAGAACTACCGTTAACAGCAGCTTCTCCCTTTGACTGCCTCATCTTAACATGAGAATTACTGTCAGAGTGCCAGAAAAGACCTCTTGCCAGAAGGCCTACCACCTTTTTGCACAGTTTGAACCTTCTGTTTACCTTAATGTATTTCCTTCTGGCAGAGAAGTAGGAACAAATTATTTCTAGGAGGGTAAGCTAGAACAGATTCCTCCTTCGCTGTCAGATTCACATTTTGGTATTATCAAGGATGCAATCCCACCGCAGGTATCAGGACTAGCAAGATTTCAAATGCAGCCTTCAGTTACTGATCACAAGCTACCAGGAAGTAATGCTACCTGCCCATTCAAGATTAGTTTGCAGGTTTGATCCAATTCACGAAATGTACATACTTCCCCTGTTAATTGATCTTTACTCAGAACGAAGCTCTACAACTGCATAATGAGATTGTTACAGGTTGCAGTTTTCAGTCTAAAAACCTCTTTAAGGTTACTTTGCTGTGATTCATAAAGCACTGTGTCGAGTTAGGCGTCATACCTGGCATTGCTTCAAAGGCCCAGACACAGCTTTTCCTGCTAGTATCTTCACAGAAGGGCCATTTCAAATAAGGCTCTTACTGAGTTTCTGTGATATGACCATTATTGGCTACCAAGTGGTGGCAATTAAACACTGATCTTCTTTGGAAGTGACTAAAGCTGACTATGGACTATGAGCTTTATCACATCTAAGTACATTTCACAGTTTACAAGTAAAGATTTTTCTGAATTATATTCCGAGCAAATCCAAGTAAAAGCAGGATAAGCAACTGAAATTATTTCCTGACCCTTTCATGCTCATCTCAGTATCTTGATTTAGTGACGTTGAGAGAGAATAATCCAGAGATCTCGCACCTCTCCTGCCTATAATGCAATTCCTCAACAGAAGAGGACTTTACTGAAGGTTCAGACACCTTGGGGTGTCAGAGAAAATACTGGTTTACACAATGCCATGTTATATAAAAGAACATCGTGGGAGCATCACTGCGGACACTAGTTTTCCCTTGTAAGAAAACACATCTCGAGAGCCTACCGTTCAATTTCTTTGTCATTCCCCTCTCTGCGAAATCGCTCAATGTACTCTTTGCTGTAGCGCTCTTGTGAGTGGCACTGTTCCTCAAATATCTTAATAGTTTCATTAAATGCTTCAATTGCGGTCCTCTTCATCTGAATTTCCTGTGTGAGGAAAGAGTCCTTCATCATTTGTTCATGATACTGATGACAATGCAAGGCTCAATTATGTTCCCTAAACTGACTGAGAAGATGAACTTTTCTTCCCCCACAAAAAGTGATTAATCAGTTTAAAGTGTAGTCAACTGTGGAGTAGAGTCAGGGAAGCACAGGGAGGAAGACTTACTGCCTGTAAATCTACCCTCCTCTCCCACACGATGCTGTCTATTAGGCTGCAAACCCCTCAAATATTTTAGTCATATTTTCCATCTTAGTTTGCAGGAAAATTGCCAGCAAACCACCTCCTCATATACGAGCCATCTTATTTTACAAGAAGCAGTGCAAATACTGTATTCACACTCCTTAATACATAATATCTGGTACCCAATTTGAACACAACTTCATAAAAACCCTGGACAAACCGCTCTACAATTCTCACTGCAGCGTGCAGCAGCTGGAAATACTCAGCAGCCAAGGAAGCAGTCTGCAGTGCAAAGCTTGTAGGTGATGTCTTCACCACTCTGCTCTACCTTTTACTAGGAAGTTCAGCTCCTCTTTCTTCCTTGCCCCACATCATACCTGTCTGACCATCAGCAACCAGTACCATTCACTGTTTCCATCACCTTTGAAACCACCTGCTCTATTCCACAATTTACTACATTTTTTCATTGTATTTTCAGACCTTGGACTGCCTTTATAAGCAAAGAGGTTAGAATAATTTTCTTTATTTTTTAAACAACAAGAAACAGACTCTACAGATAGCTAAAGCAGAACCAACCTGTGATGTTCTGGTATATTCTTCATACAATTTGTCGTACTCTTTACTCTTTTCCTGATACTGAGCATGGTATTCTTGAAGCTTTTTACCTACTGCATCTATATTATCTTCTTTCACCAGCTGATCCTGCACATACAAAAAGCTATTAAGTCTTCCATCAAAGCAGCTTTTTCTTAAGAGTATTTGCTTGTCCACTTAGGCACGTTTGCATTTTACAGCTGTTGGCATCGTTTTTATAATCAGGTCTCTACAGATTGCAAACACTATCTAAATCCCCCTTCCTCCATGCAACAAGTCCCATGGTTTACAGACAGTGGGAACTGGAACTACAGGACACCAAGAACTATGTGAAAATACTGAGCTTTCAAAACACGTGCTACAGCTTCGGTCTAGGATTACTACCTGCTGTTGGAGAAAGCAGGAGTGAATTGCTTGGAATCTGAAGGGAAGGATCAGAGCATTTTTTTTTCTAAAAAAGACTTCTTATTCCTTAATGCAGGACAAAGTCTTGGGCTACTGAATAAAACTTAAAAGAAATATTCTTGAAAAATTTAGATGGCTATGCACAGAGTGAGCAGCTGCATGGCTTATATGTGCTTCAAGGGCAACACTGCCTAGAACAGTGCTCTGTGGGTCTGCAAGGGTGCAAGAGGGGGCAAAACCAAACAGCTTCTCAGAGAGGTTCCAGTCTACTGCACGTCAGGGTTTCACTCCTCTGTTGGACTGCTCAGATGGAGACTGAGAAATTGATAAAAATGAAGAAGCTTAAATAACTGGACAGTTTAGAAGACCCATTATTAGGAGCAAAGTCAGGTCAAATGTGAAAACTCACCTTTATTTTTTAATTAAAAAAAAAAAATCAGGCTTCGCATAAAGTAAACAAAAGCATTTACATGTTTCCAATTTTTTTCTTCACTAATAACTATTAGGGTCTGATGAAGATCTTACCTGCTGGTACCGGGACACTGGATACATCAACTTCACGTCAAGCTTCGGGTTATACTGAGCAAGAGACTCATTGCGGTAGTGGTTAATCAGTTCCACAACTGAATTAAATGTCAGTGGGTCAGAAAAGCCATATTTTCCATCCCGATGATAGATCTTTATCAGTTTATTGTTGCCACCCTTCCTGTAAAGCAGTACAGTCATGGAGAGGTTTTGCTGTGTACCTCCTATCCCTCTTCAACACTAAGGCTGCTAACAAAGACACCAGTGGAATTCCTGGGCAGGGGGCTGTGACACTGCACGCCCTCACAGTGATTCTTTACAGGCTAGCAGATATAAGGTAGTTCAAGAGTCACACACAGAATCACCATCACATACTACTTGAAATGGAGCAAACCCCAAAGTAAATCTCTTCCTTTGCATTCATTCTGGAGTCAGCTTATGGTATTTAAGACCCAGCTCTGCCAGAAGTTCTGCAAAGGAGAAGGAGGATGCTGAGGGCTGAATAAAGTAGCCATATGAAAACCCAAACTCACGATTTCCTGCAGTTGGGGGTCACTAATAGTATACAGCTGAGTATACATTTATATGGTGATTAACAAGGCTCTTGAGTTACGGATGCTAACACAGGATACACAAAACTAAACAAAATCCTTGGAGGATTACAAGATGGTTGTAAGTTTGGGACTTTACATTATCCAGATTTATACACTCTCGCAGTTTCCACCAATACAGCGCTTATTTCTTCCTTTTTTCACCAACAGACTGTTTAGATAATATTCTGTCCTTCCTGTACTCTTAGTTTTGGTTCCTAAAGACATCTGCATTCAGCAAAATAATCAAATTATGTCCAACCTTAGTGTACAAGCTGTGAACTTCAAGGTAGAAGTCAAAGCAGAATTTAAACTACACCCTTCGGGTCAAATCTGCCATTAAGACAATGGCATTTCATGGCAAGATCAAACATCTACTATATCTCAGTGACTCTCAAAGGTGTGCTAGAGAGGCAGTGGCTTATGCACCTCACCCATTTGCCTCTAACAACCAATCTTGTGAGTCTGGCAGAGGCAAGTGGCTGGACAGGCTGGGCAAGGCACCAGCAGCTAGTCACATGAGATCTGCTGCCTGACTGCAGTAGACAGGGCTGGGGCAGCTCTGGGAAATCTGCCATTTGCAGACAATTTTAATGAAGAGAGGAAAATGGCTCCAATTCAATATTTCCTCAACTTTAGATCAGAAAGCACAAGATACTCTTTTTACAAAGACACTGTGTTCAATTCTCCAGAGCTGCACGCTGACATTAATCAAAACACTTGTTTATAAATACCTTTTACCTTAGCAGTTCTGAAACTATGAAGCACTACTGAGTGGCTCTCCTCCCCCAGTCCCACCTGCTCTACACTGAGATCCTTACAGTAGGGTTTAGCGAGGGACAGGATTCAATGCACAGAACAGAACTATCAACCTGGCTGTTTATTTGCTCATTCCGTGATCAGTATGAGCAGTACTTTTGGGAACATCTCTCAGCTTGAGCCACATCAGCTTTATACTGCCACTGCTGTAACTGGTATAGCAATTAGCTACTCAGGGTTTTACTACGTTGACTACAACTGCTCAATGCTTACCGTAATGTCAGAGTGTAGTCTCCCTGCATCTTGGTTGATGCATCACGCACTAGGAATGTTCCATCTGGCATGTCTCGTAATTTGTCATTTACTTCTTCCCTGAAGAATGGAAAGTAAGGCAAAATTAGAAGTGTTGACATGATCATCTTTGCCACAGGTATCAATATTGGAGCCAGGAACACCAGCATGAGCAAGGAATTCAATCTTTGAAACATCAGGCAACCTTTCACACTCAGGCTCTCCAGTCTTTCAGGCCATCTACAGCTAGTCTGAGCTCTTGTAGTCATACTGCAATACAGCAGCTAGAGTCAACTGCCACTTAGGAAGGAGTCCCTGTTTAAACAACGTGTCTCAGAGTTTACAACCTTTCGCAGTAATCTGCTTGGGTTTTAAAGTCCACATTGGAAACAGGCGCCCTTTGAGAAGCCAGCCCTGACCTCTTCAGAAATGGTCTCTAGCATCATAGCTCAAAGGTGTCTAGAGTTTATCACAGTTTTAGTCTCAAGAGATTCATTATTGGCTTAACTCTGGTCTTATTTACAGCAGTTTTAAACCACCACAACCTTGCCAGCTTCAGTGCAACTTATTTACAAGTGAAGGAAAAGGATACTCAGTCCAGAACTTTAAGCTAAATCAAGAAATCTTTTAGTGAAAGTGAGTACCTGTAAGCATTAAGAAAATTATTTCTGCTGAAGAGTTGTGTCTTGCCAGCTTTGACCATTTCACCCAGATTACATATCTCACTTTATAACAGTTCCCTCAAAGGTACTTAGAAACACTGAACACTTTTGAATACAATCATCTGGAAACTCAAGTTTATCAGGTAGCCCCAACATTACCTAAGAGAGGTAGGAAACGTACCTGAATCTTAAAGAAAAAAATCAACAGCTGCTTTTTTTGTTCAAATACTAAGGAACAGAAGTACTCTTACAAAACAGCCTTAGTATTGATTTAGCTATACCTGAAAACCATTCTGTTACTCAAGCTGACTCCTATTAAGTGCGTATCTACTTCTCTCAGAACTTTTGACAGATTGGACCCAGTTAACTCAAATGGCCTTCTCCTTTTTGAATGGATAGCTATGATCCAAGAGCTTGCAAGTTCCTTACTAGAGCTCATGACAAAATTTTCAGAACAGGTTCTTGACTGAAGAATATGGCTCTTGCTCTGACAGCCCAATGCGATCCACACCTGCTGGCTGTCAAATTAGGGTCATAAACAATTCCATCTTTACATACGTGTGTAATCTAATAAAGCTACTCCAGTCTGATTTGTACTGCATTAGCTCCTGCCATCACGTGCACTGTGGGACAAATCCACAGTCGATAAACTGATACCAACACTGAGCAGTTTCAAACAAACCCTGTGTAGTGGGTTTTGTGATCAGGTTTTGCCACTCTGCTTCGATTTAGAATTAACAGAAAAATATTACTGCCAAGGCCCTTCAAAAGCAAGATCTATGCGGGTTTGCTTTATAAAGATAAGGGTGCTACAATAAAGATATGAAAACTTTATTTCCCTTCTCAGAACTTCAATGAACTACCGTGGCAA
This sequence comes from Buceros rhinoceros silvestris, assembly GCF_000710305.1. Classification (NCBI taxonomy): domain Eukaryota; kingdom Metazoa; phylum Chordata; class Aves; order Bucerotiformes; family Bucerotidae; genus Buceros; species Buceros rhinoceros. The sequence goes on along the minus strand of NW_010397079.1, from coordinate 16,677 downwards.
ACATACGCTTCTTGCCGCTATCTGACAAGGTGTTTCAAAGCATTATGTGCACAAATCTGAGCAATTCTTGATCACGCTCCCAGGTTGCTCGTGTTTCTCCTAACAGTTCCAAACTCCAAACTCTTCAGAAATGCCTTAAGAGGGAAAGA
>NW_010397079.1:11747-16431 GCF_000710305.1 Buceros rhinoceros silvestris | reverse complement strand
TGACTGGACACTTCAGTTCTTTTCTGCAATTAAGCATATAAAAACCGGCACTTCAATTTCTGAACCTAACACAAGCCATCTAATTTTTTCAAGGGTTTCCTTAAGAGGTAAAACTTATAATTTATTTGGGATGTGTCTGTATCATCTACTCAGTATAGCAGGTGATGGTTAGCGTAAGAGCTATTTTTCTGTCATCATCTAATAGAAATTAATACAGATGCAATTTCAACGAAATGTTAAAGAAACCAAAAGAATGCAACTCCTTTTATTCTGAGCCTCCTGCTGACATTTGCTGATCTGCATGCATCCCAGCATTGTATGCTTACAAAAGCTTATTAGCCAGCACATTCAGAAGCACTTTTCTTTTGAACAAAATAATTGTCTCTTTTTAAAGACTGTGTGTATATGGACAAATTTAGAAACCAAAAATAACTGTCACCAAGGCTGGCAATACTTGCACCAGAACACTAACAACTCGAACACAACTCCTGAATCCAAAGACTTTCATTTAGGTGCTTTGCCAAGTACAGTCCTGAAGCATTTCCCTTCTGTAAATTGCTGCCTGAAATAGCATGTTCATTTTCTCTTGAATTCTAACAGGCTTATTCTGTTTATAACAACATATATTAACATTTTAATGAATGTATTTTAGTAATACAGCTTACCTTGAGATGTCCCCCCAGTACCACTCTGCTTCCTGCAGAGAAAAACTGGAATTGTCCTTTATTCCATTTGTATTGACTGGAGTCATTGGTTTGGGGGGCTTTGGAGGAAGAGCTGAAAAAGAACAGATTAAAGAAAGGTAAACAGGGGAAAACATCATCAAACTGTTAACGAAATACGACAGTGAAAAAGTGAGTGAAAATGTGCATCTTGAACTTGGATTTCAAGCTCTCAAAGTAAATGGAATTCGTAATTTTTAAAGAATTTTGAAGGAAACAGCTGCACTGTGATTCCAGATTTCCCAGACTCAAACCAACCACATGCTTGAGGGAAGGGAAAAAGCAGGAGTATGAGGAAACATGAGTTTTTGTTAAAAGGAAGAGTGGCCCAGGCATGACTACAAGGGCAATCACTGCAAAACACTCCAAACAACTCACAAAGGTGAATTGTGTTTGAAAGCCACAGCCTGGAGAGCACTGTGTACCACTAAGCTCAGGTGTCACCAGTCCTTATGTTAACCCATAAGAGCAAATGGGTGGAGTCTTTGGGGGAAAAACATTGCTAGTGAGAGAAATGCTGGATGGGCAGTGCTATATCCATCACAGACCCAAGGTTCATGTCTCCTGCTAGATTTGTCATTTAGGCTCCTCTTAGCGAGAAAACCTTTGACTCTGAATACTACAGGGCATGAGATGATAAAGGAAGGGAATAGCTGAAGCGTTTACCATGGGAAAGGAGATGCCTTAAACCCCAAAAGACAGAACTGCACATCTGCAGGCCTAGGACACACCTGCCCTGAATTCCTCTAATCCAAATTCAAGGCAAACAGGCTTTTCCTTCTGTTCTCAGAACAGGTTACACAATGCAAGGGCGTACAATGCACTGAAGCTCTGTTTGGTCAATTTTTGCTCAAACAACTTTATCATGGTCTTGAATGTGAGCCCTATATCAGGAGTAATTCAGCAGCCACAGGCATGCTCATGTATTGGTAGAGACTTGTCTGTCAGCAGAAATGCATTACACTATTTGCTTCAAGAAAGATGACTTGAGAGCTCTCCCCTGCTTTGCAGAGGCTGAACGCTTCATGAAGAACACTACCGCTGAAACTGAGCATTTTTCAGGCATTTCATGAGACAGGGTGTTTTATAGGGACAGGTCCCATTTGAATTCACAGTAGAAAAGCTGCTACACACATTGATTTGCTACTAGCACATTTTTAAGTAAGACCCTGAACATCTGTGCTTCCAGCCCTGTGCCCTAACCATCAGATTACACAAGCATCAGCGAGCAGGCCTGACACGCTGACAACAGCCATCTTTCAGATGCACACGATCGCAGCGTACAAGCAGAAATACAAATAAAGGGAGCAGAAAGATTCTGATCTGTAGCTCCAGTGCTGAATGGCTTAACGCTGAGAGGTGTGCTACTTGGCACCATCCATCTGCTTACCTCCGAGCCACACCTCCCACATGAAAGAAGAGAAAACAGTGTTCCAACTGCAGTTCCAAATACCATTTCATGTTGAATATCTGACACAGTAACTTCACTGTTCTCAGACAAACCAGTAGATGCTTTAATCGAGCCAATCTAAACTAAATCTGAACCTTGACCCAGACGTTTGCACCCTGGGGTTGCTGACCAAACACCTGATTCAGATAGCAGCATTCATTCTGTGGGACTGAGCATTAAACTGTAGCATAACAGGTTCTTTTTATGGGGTGAGCTGGGAACTTCCAGGTGTGCACATATCTAGTGGGGCAATAACAGGTCTTGTTATAAAAGGAAGGTAAAAAACCTTTGGATTTGGTAGAGTAGCTTCCTGGTTAGGAGGCTTTGGTTATTCCTAGCTCAACTGCTCCAGTTGTTTGTATAGCACCTAAGCATTTGTACAGAGCACCACTGAGAGTGAGGCACAGTTCTAACCCTGCGTTGCTTGAAGCTCTCAGCCCCATCCTTCTTTTGTGGGGTCAGAGGAGCATGTTTCCAGGCTAAGCCTGTAGAGTCAACTGTACTGACTGTGCCCTACTGCTATTCACCTCCCCCATTCAAGGTTCCTGAATTCAAAAAAGGTCCTCTCTCCTTCCCACCTCACATCTGGGCTGTGCTACCCTATGTACTCGAAGCAGGACCGATGTGGTGGATTTGAATCTCAGTGTTTGCACATAGCAGTAAATTAGAGTTTAGAAAACCTGTAGATGTTTTGGTCTATTCCAGGATCTTTTGTAAACTGAGTCATCAACAAGTGCATGGAGATTCATGTAAAAACATAAAAGAGCATGGAGAATTCTTAGAAAACTATACCACCATCAGCAATTATTTCACTGGGTCTTGCAAGTTAAGGCCTGTACATATTAAAAACTTCAAGGTATTTTGCAGTGTAAAATCCTGTTTTACACTGTTAATAGGGGCTTTCCAGAAGAGGCTTTCAAGTATTCTCTAGGGTACTTGAATACTTCTCTAGCCCTCCTTGTAAGATTAAGCCTTGCTCCTTTATATACTGTGGAACTATTCAGCAGCTTTGTTAGGACTCACTCCAAGATACTGGACACAGAACAGCAATCTAACGAAGACCAGAAAGGTAAGGAACGGCAGTTTGGCATATGGACACAGAGCACTAGACATTACACCAAGTGTCCTTACTACAGGTGGTTTTTTTTCCTTCTTCCCCTGAATAGGGAGGTATCAGTTCTCACTATCAAGGGGTTGTCTGCAGGACTTCATTCTGCCTGAGAAAACTGGAAGGAAATTCTTTCAGGGAGAAGAATAAGGCTTGGACCGGTTCCTGTAAAACCTGACTCATGGAAGCCAGTTCTTCTCACAATACACTTTTGAAAAATGCTTTTTAATAGCTTGCACATTTTAAAAATACAAAGTATTTGCAAAGGTGGATCCTGTTTCCACAGAGCTATGGATCTAATTCTTTACTTTCAATACTTTGAGCTCTGAGTCATAATGGATTTTCCCCTGTACTGGATGCAGAACCAGACCCTTGCTATCGCTTTACCCAACAAACATGCCTACCCATTTCAGTGTTTCTGGGCTGCCTCCTCAGCCCAGTATGACTGTGGACTGTACAAATGGAGAACGAAGGACAAAGGTAGCTTCAACCCCAGAGCCCAGAACCTGCGATGACACAAGGGGAGCATTTTGTAATGGTGTAACAAGTCTGCCGCATCAGAGCAGCATCCACCCTACCGCTGCTCTCGTAACACTGGGCTGCTGCAAGAGGCAGCTGAAGACAGTTTTTACTAGTACCTGGACAGTACTAACCATCCAGCTAGGAGAAATCCCGTGATATTTTAATAAGAAGCTGCAGAGAGCCTTAAAGGGTCTACAGATTTTGACTAAAATTTTTAAAAACCCAGTTTATATACCTTGACAAATACATTGGAGAGCTAAAACCCTACAGTAAAGTAGAATAAGGCTGCCTTGAAGTCAAGAAAAATGCTTTCAAGGGCAGCCCCATGTTTCTTTCCACGTCACTAGGTCCAATTCTGATCTAGCCACAGGCATAATCTTACTTTATCTCAAAACAAGCTCTGATTAGAGTGAATGATCCTGATGGTTTCTTGCCTTCCTTCTCCAGGGAGAGACAGAACATTGATCACCAGTGATTAACAGCACAACGGACCTATCTGTTCTAATAAAGAGCTTGCTGTTGGCACCAGATACTCAAGCATCCTCTTCCTACCAGGTCTCTAGGACAGCTTTATGGCACAAATCTTTCCAAAGCCAAAAGGCAACAGCTCAGATGGACTCTTCCATTCCCAAGCTCAGGTTCAGCCCTCAGGGACTGCCTGGCACACCGTGGTGACAGCAGACTGGCTCTCCCTCACACACCAGTGAGGATCTCTGGTTTTTCTTTCTTTAGCAGCTCCATTCCCCTCTTTCTAGCCTCCCCAAGTAGCCGAGCTTGAGCTAAATCCCAATCCCCGATCAGTGTCACTTAGAAGTGGGGAAATAAAAGGGAGCTGGTGATGGAGCGGAGGCAGCGGCAGCCAATGCGGCCGGGGCCGCAATC
>NW_010397079.1:479-11729 GCF_000710305.1 Buceros rhinoceros silvestris | reverse complement strand
AAAAAGGGGGGGGGGTGAGGGAGGGGGGGCGCCGCCAGCCAATGCGGCCGGGCCCGCAATCGGATGTTGTGACGTCAAGGCTGCCGTGCCGGCTCCAGCAGGTAGCTTCAGCCCAGCGGCTCCGCAGAGCTGCCGCACAGAGAAAAGCCTATTGATTAGGCTTTGCCAAGGTAATTCTTCTGATGCTTTCATGCCTGCATAGAATTGTTTTTTAAAAAGACTACTCAAGATTTAAGTGACTTGATTCCCTGAAATTCAAGTCAGCACCATAACGACTGAGAAAGCTGGCAAGTGTCTAGCACTGTTGTATTTTTTCAAAATTAAGAAAATAGTGGGAATAGTGGGAATTTAACCACAAAGTACACTGTGACTTCCATGAGACATGCACTTTCCCCAGTCAGGTTCTGAATCAAAAACTTCACAAGTTTACATGATCCAAGAACCACTGAGCCCAGTGAGGGACTTCAACAGCACTGATTCAGGAAGAACAAAACCAGAATGCTTCGGATCTCCAAGAGCTACATCCCACACAGCATCCAGTTAAGTGGATGCTGTGGGTCCAGAATGCTTTGGGTCTCTAAACATCCCACACAGCATCCAGTTAAGCTGTTTGTTTCTTCTCTGGCTGCAGTATTTGCATACAAGATAAACCTGCCAGTTAATTAAACTCTAATTTGCAGTTTTAAGGCAGATGCCACTTAGTCTAAGAATGGCTCCATAACATATTTCTTCTAGTATTTTCCAAGAGCTGCAGGCCAGACACTTAAAAGCATAGCAAGTTTAAGTGCAGTATTAACTCTATCTTACTGTTACAAATAATCGCAACTACCAAGTGCTCCGATAAAGTCAATTTTAAGTCACTCAACACTTCCATGATCTTGTTTACCAGCCTCCTTTCTGATGCCCTCAACCTACTCTCCCTCCACATTACAGTAAGCAGAAAACAGATCAGAGGATTTCTGAAATAGTTACCCAGCTTCAAAAAGCCTGACGTACAGTAGATACCCTACCAACGGCAATATGAAGCTCTAGAAAGTGTCATTACTATGGAAACATGCAAGGAGTCCACGGTTAGGCCAGCTAACATTTTAATGACCTAGTCCTTAAGGACAGAAGAGTTCTCCCTTTGGAGGTATAGATGAAGACTTGGAATGAAAATGCAGGCTAGCACTTTTTTTTTAAATACAGAAAAATCTCCCCCATCTTTTATTACTCTCTGTGGTCTTACTCAATTTCTCAAACACTCTTCAATTTCTTTAACACTTCCAAGGCAAAGCCTCAAAACCTTTCCCTCAGTAGTCCTGTACTTGTCACTGCTGCACAAGATCCCCTCAAGACACTTGAGGAAAAATGCATATGCTGAATGAAGGTGCTTTTTGCACATAATTTCAGAGAAATCGTGTACTACATGTGCTAGCCAGAGCAATAAAGCACCACGTTTTTGCAGAGATTTTCCAGCTGACAAAGAGGAGGGTCGTGCGCACCTGACAGCGGTTCATTCTCCACCACTGGCAGGTAAGTTTTCTTGGCAGCTCCACATCTTGGCTCATCAGTTCTCTTGCCAAGACCCCTTTCACAGAGTGCTGAGTGCCAATGCCCTTCCTCAAAGGGCAGCTAACGCTCACCAAGAACTCCTCAAGGGACAGAGAAGGAAGCTACTCGATCGCATTATTGCTGGCCACAGAACCTCAGGCATGCTCACATCTTCGCTCTCCTCCCCCACAACAGGAGAGATGCCAAAGAGTAAGACATATTCAAAGAATTGAAGCCTTTCAATATCTCATTACAGAAAACAGCAGACAAGTTGGCAGAAAGCCAGGCAGGCTTCCAATGAAAACAAGCCCATTATAGCCTTGCTTGTGTTTCTGTGAACTTTCATAAAAACCAACACCTTTAAGAAATATTTTAGTTTTGATTAATCGGCTTTTTTGATAAAGATCTATTTTGTTTGAGAACTCCCCAGCTATCCAGTCCTCTCCCACACCTCCCAGCCACTGTTCCACCTCCTACAGCCTGCCAGACTTCTGCTGCACTCTGTTCTTCACAAGCACCCATAGCTACTGCACAGGTTAAAAGATGAGCTGCTATGGGACACTTGCAGAATGCTGGACAATAACAATGTGTGAAGAAGAGGCTGGCTCAAATTTAGAATTCTTTTGGGCATTTCGCAAGCACCTCACACTACTTCATAAGGCTTGTTACTTTGTGGGCTGAGACAGAAGAAATGGAAGATGCTCACTGTCAGGTAAATGACACGGGGATCTTTGACTTCTGTGTCAAAGTGACACAGCACCTTCATTTCAGCCTTTGCATGAAGTTGCAGAGCCAAAAAAAGTCAATTTCCCCAATTATTTTCACTGCTTGATGAAAAAGTTTTCCTTTTTTTCAACCCAGATCATAGCGTAACAGCTGCAAAGCTACAGCAGTGTCAGAAGTTCCATGGCAAACAGAGCTGACTGTCCCGAAATCAACAGGAGGAGGATAAAAAGGACAAGCACTCTTTTACCTACCAAGCATAATTAGCACACCCTTAATAAGCTGGATGCCAAAACATTAACGATGTTTTAGAACTTTGCCGTGTTTCATCACTGAAAGATTGCCACTACCCACCATCACACGCTTGGCTCCCTTCAGGAAGGAGCAGCTTTATCTGCTAGCCACTAGACCTAGCATTTTACCAACTCTTTGGATGAAAGCCTGTGGCAGACACTTTATTGTCCGTGAAAATCTGAAATATTTCATATGAACAATTGAACTTTACAGTATCCACTCTCAGGTTGAGGACTATGCAATAAAAGTAAATATAAAATGCAAGGAACAACTAGATTCTCCTTTTCACTTAACTAAAGCAGTTCCTCATCGGCCTTCACAGAAGAAGTACCTCAGCATGTTTTCTACCCCTCCACAGGAGGATTCTTCAAACAGCTATTAAAAATATTCTTTGGTCAATACACCGAGACAGATATTTGGGTAAGAGTCAGGAATACACAAAATTTAACATAAGCACAGAGCTACAGTGATCGAGAACTAAGAACTAGCTTTTCACTGTGGAAGACCAAGAACGAAGACAGGCCCGAGCAGTGACACACTATGGCTAAGAGACCTACCAAAGCTAAAAGAAAAAGGCATTTTAAATGAAAATAGCCCAGGGCTGTTTCCCCCTGATATTTCAAAGACTAACCATCCACCCAGACATCAGGTACAAACCTCACAGAAGCAGCAAATCACAGACATAATCAGCACTACTGAGAAGTTTGCTGCACAAGAGTCTAGTTAAAAATAATAACAATACAGCTGTAAATAACATGTGACTCTTGCTGCTCTAAGCAGCATTTTATTTCAGCTTACCACTAGCTCAGATCTTTCAGAGCAGTATGTAAAATTGTTCCTCATACAGTACCTGCCCTTGTGCTATGTCAAACTATTTTATAGTTACCAAAGTACAAATATTTCAACACCATCTAAATTGCTACAGCCAGCCATCTAAATCAAGATAAAAAAGCACATTTCAAATCAACACTCCAGCAAAAAAATGGAAATTAGAAAAGCATTCAAAGGAAAACTGTTGGATGTTGTGCCATGCATCATCTTTTCTAAGAACCCTGATCTTGAGGGAAGTTCCACCAAGGCAGAAGTCCCAACCTATGCAGTCCTGTGCAGTGCCCCGAGCAGAGGCTGTGATTCAAAGCAGGAATCAAGTTTCTAGCCGGGCTCAGTCTGCATGGCCATTGCTCATGCCAAGATCTCAAGGTGTAACAAAAGAAATGGGTTCAATCTCCTCATGCAAGTACACAGTGATCTTCAAAGTATTTTACCGAAATCCATTTCACAGCAGCAGGTTGACTTCTTTCACTCTCCCAAAACTGACCAGTGAGACTGTACTGCACCTTCAAAACAGCAAGGATTTAAACATTAATCTCATTGATTCAAGCTTCCTTGTATCCTTTAAGAGACTACTTTTGGAGACAGGGGATGAATCAGAGTAAAGATGCCACAAAACCCAAAGACTTCTAATTTGACAGCTGGTAGCAGTTCCTCAGAGGACCAACAACCTAGATTCCTAGAACGTCCCCAAGATAGAGGGCAGTGCAGCATGAGTACTGCCAGTCTGGGAAATTTAATAGCAATGTGCGAATTCAGGCTGTAACAGACACCAGAACTTACGCACACTAATCAGTGAACTTCATCCATCTCCCCTCTAAAACATTTTCCTGGGGTAGGTGTTGTAGCATAAGCCCTACTGCCCACAAAGAAAAACAGACCCAAAAAGTGGGCTGTGTATTCTCATTACAACAATTTTCTCTAGCACCACTGCAACAGCTCTGGTTTCAGTGGGTTTTGATGGGAGGGATGCAAGGAAGGAAAGAATGCCTCCAAAAGCAAAGATGATCAAGTGTAGCATCAGATGTTAGGGACTACAGAGGCTGAAACTTAGGATAAGGCTGCAGAAGGTAAAAACCCTGAAAAAAATGCCCCCTGGAGACTGTCTTCTTTGACAAGGAAGAGGAGGGAAGTAACAGAGAGCAAGTAGCAGCTAATAGAAGGAAATGGGAGGAGACTGATGTTTGGAAGGAGAAAACCAACCTAAGGTACAAGAGTCCCAGTGTGACATCAGCCTAAACCGAAAGTTACTCTGTAGTGAAAGAACAAACAAGATGAAGGGGATACAGATTGACATCCTTTTGATTTGACCCAACCCACAAATTTTTGTGGGGAGAAACATGATGTCTTTCAAGCCTTTCCTAAATGGCATGTATCAGCTTCAGAGATATCTGGTTTTAGAAGAGGAACCATCATTAAAATAACATTTTTCCAGTTCACAAAAACTGCTAGAGAGCCTGGGTGAATGGTGGAAGCAGTTGAAGTATTTCACCTCCTTTTTCAAAGAGCACTGGATGGAAGGTAGCCATCGACTGTGCTGCCAGACTCCAAGCCAGAGGAGAACCTGGAGGCCGTTCAGCCACAGGAAAGCTTCAGAGCACATTGTATTTGGCACCAGGATTCACCAGGCAGCTGGTTGGTGTCCAGCAGGGCAACGCTTGCACTTTGCTTCTATTAAACTGAAGAATTCTTGTAAAACTCCTTGTATGTAGCCACTTTTCTTCAGAAGAACTAGAAGAAAATAGGGTACTGGACTATGTTCACTGAAACATTGCAAACTCTTCATCTGCTGTGTAGAGGACACAGTACAGATGAAGGACAATGAGAATGTTCTCTAAAAAGGTAGCATCCACTTACGTTGTTTGGGGACCCAGCACCAGCTTATATGCTGTAGTTTAGAGAAGAATTCTTGCTTACTTAGCTATTGTGCAGATTTTAACCTGTCAGAAGAAATGAGATAAAAAAGCAGAAGAAAAAAAGAAAATCTGACTCATTTCCATAGGGGCATTTAGTACACGAGCAGAGACTGTTCTTTAAGCATTACTCAGCAACCTACTTTACAAAAAAGAGTTTCTAAAAATCCAGCTAGAACACACCTATTGCTTTAATGGGGCCAAAGTTTTACAGCAGCCTGTTTCAACACAGTTAACAGTCTTTTTAACAATAATAAAGCCTAAGCTTTAAATCATACAGAATGCTGATAAAAATATTCTTTATGCTGCTGTTTCCAGAGTTCTCTAGTTCTTTGCCCAAAAAGTGACTCACTAAACAACCAACATGAGATGATGTAAGGCACCCAACCGCTTTTAGTACTGGGCGCAGATGTGTGTGACCAGCTATGCCTCTCTATTTTCCCAAGCTGTAGAGCAAAGATAAGTCCAAATAGCTTCATCATAGCATAAGATATCACACAGGCAAATGGCAAAGACAGAATTAAACTCTGCTGCTTCAGAAAACAATATTCCCCTAAGGAAACCCCAAGAAAAGTCTTCTCCTGTTGAACAGGTGAGGTAGAAAGAAGGAACATAGTCATTAACTCCTGTCAGGTAAAGGCATTGTGCAATACACAAAATTGGTTAGAACAACAATTGCAGAGATAATATTTGCTGCAGGTTTTGCCTTCAAACACATGGTGAAGTGATTGGTTTCTTCTCAGAAAGTTCTCCCACGGTTCAGTTTGCATAAATCTACAGTTTTAGAGAGCACAGAGCTGAACAACTCCCTTTAGCGAGCTTTCTTTGCCCAACTATTTCTACGTCATCTGAAAACCTCCTGATAAATAAAAATGTCTGCCTTTTAAAGCAGGCTCTCCCATCTCAAGTAAAGCATTATTTCACTTTATATTAATGATGCTTTTTTTGCATTCATGTATTTAATTGAAAGCTGATGAGTGATATTCTTTAACAGTGAGAGTCATCAAAATGAAAACCAAATGCAAGGAATGCAAAAGCAAGTCTGAAAATGCAATCAGAAATAAAAATGGTTACAGCAGTCATTAAACAAAAAGGCCTGCAGAAAAAATCTAGGTGTAACAAGAACAGAATATAAGCACTTCACAACACTGTCCTCACAGGAGTTGATTCTCCAATTTAAACCATTTCCCAGAATATGCAGAATACAAGTGTCTGAGTCTTTTTTATTCTCTGTTCTACCCCAAAACAGCCTGCACAAACTTCCCTTCTTTAATAAGGAAACTCCCAACCCCCAACATCTGCTTTTGTGGAAATGTGACTTTCAACAAGACTCAAATTTGCAATGAAGACAGTTGCTGCCACAGTGCTGCTGTCTTGATTACAGGCACTAGTAAAATAATTTATATTTTTTAAGATGTGTAAGAGCAGAACTTTATTTGATAAGCGCCTGGAGCCAGCTCAGATAAGCTGAAGGACAATACTGACAACACCATTAAAACTTGCATCTGTTCTCCCACTGGAAAACTAGTCAGGCATAGACATGCAGTGTTCACCTACATCTGGCTACTGCACACCACAATCCCCATTTGAGAAGCCACATTCAGTTCCCACCATAACATGGATAATGATACAGCAGGACTGGTGTCCGAGTAAACACTGCCCTTGAGATCAGAACCCTATGTTTTCCAAATTACAATTATAGTAGCGCTCTCCTAAAACAAAGGTTGTCAAATTACATATGAGAAGAAAATAGAAACTATAATGAATAAATACACTTTCCCCCTTGAATACTTGCCTCACTCATAGATTATTTCTCCCCCCCATTATTAAAAAATTTTGTAACCAACGGCATTATTACAGCTAGTGGCAGCACATGAGGCAAGAGAGTAATATTCTTGAAAAAGACCGTTGGATCAAGTTATTAAGGCAGGCAGTCATAACTGGGCCATATTTTCGGCTTCAGAATGGTAGCTTTCATACACCTTTAGGACAAACACTTATTCTCTTATCTGCTCATAACAGACAGAGCCCATTCTGCATTAGCGAGCCTACTTTAAACTTGCGGTTTTCTTCATAACTCTCACAAATGAAACTAACCTCTAATTTGTAGTTGAGCCAAATATCTTTGCTGACATCTGTGTCTGAAATCCCAGTGGAACACTCTTACTGATTTTCATCCAACTGTGACAAAATGTATTCAGTGATTACACATTTTATCATCAACACAACTGATAACACATCCCAGATCTACAGAGGGAAAGTCATTACTTAGTCCTACTAATTAGGAGTGAGGTAATACATAGGTAGCTATGCCTTAGGTACTCTCATAACTTTTGCAGTCCATTCAACAACCTCTGTTCAAAAACTTATCTCGTGGCCGTAACAACTTTTTGCACACCTGAACAGATGTAGTTAAAAACTAAATTCAATCCAGTAACCTATTTCCTTGTCTTTTCAGACAGCAAGTCCTACAGCAGGGACAAACATGCGAGTGAAACCCAGACAGCCCGTTTCCTAATGTCAGAACCAGCATATGATGCTGCTATGGTCGTAACACTCTAAATCAATCCCGGTTAGAAAGTTCAGAAGCTACGATGTTAGCTATTTGGAACTGATGGTTCCAGTTTTGCCTTTAGACACAGCAAGTTATTTAGTTGCACACCTAGTATTGTTTGTTCCATCTAGAGCCTACCTTATGCCAGGGATACATTTTATTCTGCCAAAAGCCATGCAAGCAGACGGAAAAAGCATGAGGTAAGAGGAGTCACCCTGCTGGTTGTCACTACTGCTGCTCCTGTATTAATTGCCCAGCTCCAAGGCACGCTTTGCAAGGCTGGCAGAACTGAATCCCTAGTTCCGCCGCTCCATTTAGGAAAACTGTCCCACTCCTGTGCTGAGGACAGATCAAAAGATGGCAGACAGCTAGCAATCCCTTGTTGCCTGACCCTGCCTCTGCTGGAGTTGGAAAAAATCTCCTGTGTAAGAGAGGCGTCAACTTTATTATCATTTTTGAACTTTTGAGCAAGTAGTCTAGCCATGAGGCTTCAGGACCTGCTCTGAGCATCCGTTTACATCTACAACTCTGGACAGAAAACACAAGCGCATCAAGAAGCTGGTGCAGGTGCACTGGGGCCTGACAGAAGCTGCGCTGCAGGCTGCCTGCCATCACAGAATTTTATTTCTGCGTTATTACTGGGCAGCACTAAGGTGGGTACTAGGGCAGCCTGCCAAGATAAATTAAAGCCCTTGACTAGAAACAGATCTAACTAAACTAGTCCTAAACTATCTCAACTAAACTAGCCCTTAACAAGAAGCAGTATCCCCACCCTTGACTTAGAGGTTATGGGTGACTCCGTGCAGGATGTTCACCTTGCTTTCGTCTTCTGCCTGAAGTTCAGATGCACTAAAAGGTAATCACGAGCAGTCATGTGCGATTTGAGACGCTTGGCTCCCGGGATCAGTCGATGCCCAGTCCTGCAGCATAAAGACCAGCCAGGAATCTCTTCCCGCAAGTTCTGTGAACAAAAGAACCGCGCTGCCTCCTTTGGCAGCGGGGACGCTCTCTGCGTATTGTTAGCTTGCGCGCTGCTGAGAAAACATATTGCCACCATTCATCCGCTCAGGAAGTCCAGCCACCGCGCGGGGGAATGCTATACTGAAAACCTGCACAAATTTTTCTTGGAAGTGGGCCAAACGGAGTTGTGGTTGTTACCGGGTGCAAACGCTGTGACTTTATCGCAAGGCACGCCGAGTGTTTAAGTCTTTCAAGTAAACACCTCCGCATTTCCCTTAGGTACGACCTATCATCCCAGACCAGAAAACGCTTTCCCACCCCACCTCTGGACAAGGAAAAAGCAGACCACCTCCACCACACTCTCCCTCCCGCTGCAATTTAAAAGTTAGAGTTCTGTGGAAACAGGACATACATATGGGGACCATCCCATGATTCATTTCCAGCTCTGGCTTTTCAGGTTTAAAAATAAGATAAAGTCACTGAACACTTCAGGGATCAGCAGGTAGCCTTAAGTCCTCTTGCTGACTGGTGTTTGGATCGTGTAGAGCCTTGATTCCTGACAATAGGGCTTCAATGGTGGAAATATTGGAGTTATGAATGACAGAAATGCTGCTTCTCCATGGCCAAATTCCTGCAGAAACATTGGAAAGTTGTTTGCTGACCAGTTCAGTGAGGCCAGCTCCTTTCAGAAGCCTCCTTGCACTCAGCCATTCAAGGGGCTTTATTTTTTTAAATAAAAACCCATACACCAATTGTTTTAACTCACCAACAATGGAACTCATTTTTTTTTCACTTGATACAAGCAAATACAAATACTAACCTCCTGAACAGTTAAACTCATATGCATTTACAAGAAAGATATCTGTGAAATTCACAGAAGCAATCGGATTTGACTGAACTTTATGCTTTCAGGAGTAACATCTAAAAATAGGTAATGTCAGCTATGCAAGAATTTAAGTAGTGGCCAGTATTGTGCTTCTGAGAGATCTGTCCAATTTTTAAAGCGTCAGAGTTACCAGGGGAATTGAGTACAGCTCCTCGAGATCCAAAAAACTCAGATGACCACCTCCTCCTCTTTTAATTAAGTACCACATATCTATGGAGAAAAAAAAAAAGAGCTCACTGTGCTGAAACAAAGAGACTAAACCACACTTGGAGACTCACGCCACGATTCAAGCAGACTGAAAGGCGCATTTTGAAAGTCTAGCAGTACATGCTACACAGAACACACCACTTAGAAGCACTTACTTGCTATCGGTTTCTCTGCAGGCTAAGATTTTTGATGCATATTTTACTGTACCTTCTGGCTGAACAGATCAGAGACCTAAGAACATAAAGGCCCTTCAATTACCGTACTGTTCTCAGCCCGTTGGACTCTCACAGGTATAGATATGGTTTCACCAGTACCCATTTTTGCTCACTTTAATTCATTACCAAAGAAAGACTCAACCTCTTCGCCTTGTAAACCTTCCCCCGCTCTTCAGACACAAAAGAAACTTTCTGCTCCATCTAAAAACTTCAGGCAAGCCAAGGACAACGCATTTCTCAGTTTTCAGCACTGGTAATCCATAGGGGTGAAAAAAAAAAAAGTTGCCTCGAACCCTTTTGAACAAGGTTATTAAATAGTATGGAAGGAACAGATTTCACCCTGTTCCCAAGTATTACCCCCCAGCACCGAAACCCAGCGACACCACACACCTCATCTGTCACTGCTGGAAGAGAGATCGAGAGAAAAGGGTCTCGGAGACTGAAAGCGATTAAACTGGAACCGAATGGAGGTAGGTAAATCACTACCATCAAAGTGTTACAGGCACATAAAGGCCCACAGGTGAAGAGGCTAATAAAACCGCTCCTCTCGAAGTGAATCCAGCCGAAATATACGGTTTTCAATAAAGGCTTAAAAAAAAAAAATGCGGGAGAAGGGTTGCGAGCAGCTCCCCTCCTCCTGCCTCCTTCCACCTCCCAAAAGGCACCATAAATCGGAGTTATCCCCTCAACCCCCCAAAGAAACAGTATTAAAATACTTTTGCCCAGGAGACAGCGGGTTCAAGTCCCTTAAAAGTTTACACAAAGTTTAACTACAAATTAGGTTTCTTTTTTTTTCCTCCCCCACTGCAGAGTCCCCCTCCTTTTCCAAAGGGGACCAGGCTGCAGGGAGGAGAGAGGACGGGCAGGGGAGAGAAGGCAAGGATGAGAGGCGAACCGACCCGGTGCCGGGGGTGCACAGGCAGGCTCCGGCTCCCTACCTGGAGGGTCCATCTCAATGTAAAATATCAGCTCAGTGGAATAGGGCATCATCACTTCCCTCCAGTCCGTGTCATCGCGGTCCATATCCCACACTGTGTTGTACATCGCGACAGTCAAGTCCCGGCAGGTTTATAAATAAGAGATCGGCTTTTTCGGCTTTTAACGGAAAGGAGAACAAAAAAATAAAAGGGGGGG
>NW_010397079.1:0-346 GCF_000710305.1 Buceros rhinoceros silvestris | reverse complement strand
AAAAAAAAAAAAAAGGGGGGGGGGGGGGGGGGGGGGGGAAAGCCGAGAAGAATCTAATCTGCTCTAAAAAAATAACTCTTCTAGCAAAGAATTTAAAAAAAGAAAATAAAAAAAAATTCGCAAAATTAAACTTAATCAAAAAAGCCCACCACACAAGCCACCTCCGCAGCTGCCCTGCAGGAACTAAGATAGGTAGTTATATATAATAGATACAGAAAGAGTGCTGCTTTTTGTTTAAAAAGACACCTTTCGACAGAAAAGCCACTTTCCTCAATTCTCCCTAAAAATCGCCATTTTCGGGGTATTTTCAAAAACACCGGTCTGAAAGCAAAACAAAACCCCCAGA
>NW_010397078.1:81728-102287 GCF_000710305.1 Buceros rhinoceros silvestris | reverse complement strand
CCCCCCTCTCCCTTTCCCTTTTGGTTTATAAATATATACACATATATATAAAAAATAGGGAATAGTTATGTGTGCATTTATTGTATATTAAAGTTTGTTTCAGCTTTCCGAAAACACAGACTGAGGTGTGAATTTCTTCCTTTCCCTATTAAGACCTTTCTGTCTCTGTTCAAGACAGAAGGAATCGTTAAGGATTCAAGGAGTTATTATTACCTCGGTCCCTTGACCCTTAACACCATTTTAATGCTCTAAGGTGCGTCTAAGTGGCTCCCGACCTTCTCTTCATGACTCTCCATGCATCTATCATAATGAGGCATAAGTGAACTGTGACTGTCAGAAGCAACATGGAATTTTTATGTAGCAATGTATAGCCTAGCTGATGTCTAATCAGACCTGCAGCCTGTTTTACTCCTGTAGATGAGTGCAGAACCACAGCAGTTGGCTGTAGCTATGAATTTTGATCAGACTAAACACGGAAGGCTCGTTTCTAATTGAGAGGTGAGAGCATGGCAACAGGCGATGATGGAGGAAAGCAGGGCTGTGTACTGCTAAGAAATGAGACAGTCAAATAATGTTACACTTCACAGATTTTCAGATATAAAACAGAGTGTGAGGGTTTACAAGGCTGGTATATAGCAAGTACCTGGAATTATCTGGTAGCACTTGCAATGTGTTAGTACTGGGTAACTGAGTGTCTGTGCCTATGTTATTTAAATAAATCTTTCAGGCAATGCCTTTAATAAAAATTAGAGAAAATTGAAAATGCTTTCAATAAAAGGCATTTACAAACTGCTTATAGGTGCGCTTACTCTGCAGCTGTTAGCATATGTCAAAAGAACATCTGTGTAAAACTGGCTGCTTCATCAGATGGAAATAGTATCTGATATGCAGTTAGATGATGTTAGTTTTGCTTGTCTGTAACATTTCCTTTGATTTCTCTTCCCACTCCTGGTGACATCATTCTGGGATTGTACAAGTTGTGATGTTCTACCTAGCACATTGACATGGTCTATCAGAAGCAAGTGATCCCTCCTCTCTACTCTTCTATGATGTTTGTTCTATTAGTTTGCTCACCTGCTTACGGTAAAGATATGTTAAAAGAAGGCACCTGGGGACAGGTGGGACTACATTGGAAGCACAAATGATCTTAGGTTACATTGCCGTGATTAAAGAGTGTATAACTAACCATGTACAACTTAACAATTCTGCCAGGATTTTGTTGTGGTGTTGTAAATACAACTTGAGCTAAGACACAGTTTCAAAGTTAAAGTCTGACTGCCTATTCAGCCAGTGCCGCACAGAAATAAAAATTTTGGCACTGACATCACTCAACACTTTTACCATTGTGAAATATATATATGTATGCAAATTTTATCCGCCTGTTATTTATTTTTGGGTTTATGTTTATATGTATTAATAGGTCATTTAGGTGCCAAGATATCAGATGCAGAGAGTTTACTAGGTTATATTCAGTAACTTACTGAAGGCCTGTCAGTGAAAAGGAGTGTCTTATTTTAAAGAAGGTACACGCAGAACCAAAAGGTTTCTCAAAGACATGCAACATTTGACAGAGACTTTATGATCAGTGCTGATAGTTTGTTTCTGTAGTATGGTTTTATGAATCAGGCATTAAGTGGTTTTAGTAGTGACCAAATTTCTATTGAAAGGGATTCACCCAACATTGAAATTAATTCTGTTCATACTGTGACTGAGTGAATCACTGAGCAAAGCAGAAAAATGAGATATTTGATTTTTATTGGAAGTAAATTTTTTAAATATTTCTATGGAGGAATTGCAAAAGTACCTCAGAACCAATACACACAAGTCTATTTTATAAAATGGCTTGGTATTTTATTAAAATAATACAGACACACACACACCCCCCCCGCCCAACTTTACAAAACATTTTATGAAATAATAAGCAACAGGCTTTGTTCTGGGAAACATATTCTCATGTTTTATACATTCTATACATTCTAGAACTAGTTCATTCTCAATCACTGGGCTTCTGTCAATCTTTTCAGTGACACAGTAGATACAGCTCTCAAAATATTGTGAAATTTTTTAAATTTTTTTTTTTTTTGCTTTTTCTGGGTTTGGGGTTATATGTTCTCAATCACTGGGCTTCTGTCAATCTTTTCAGTGACACAGTAGATACAGATCTCAAAATATTGTGAAATTTTTTAAATTTTTTTTTTTTTTTTGCTTTTGCTAGGTTTGGGGTTATATGAGAGCACAATGCCCTTGCCACTGAGATGGTATACGCAATAACTACATTATTTTAAATCTCTCTAACTTAAAAAGGTATCAGAGGCTGAGCTGACGTTATCTCCAGTGGCTGATTACATTTTCTGCTGGGGGATTACTGTCAGGAGTGAGAGAAGAAACTCTTCATGGGACAGATAGAATCTATCAATCAGTTCTGCTGTAATTAATGTAGAATTTACAGCAGAAAATCCAGACTGTCAGTGATGTGCTCAGTAACTCATGCCAAGACCACTTTATCAATAATGCTCATCTTTGAAAGGGGCATAGTTAATTTCTTCAGTAGTCCGTAAATTATTACAGAACTTACAAATCTGCTATAAAATCAATACAACTAATTGTAAATTAATAGATTTTTTAAGTCTGAAGGAGCATGTAATAATGTGGACGAGTCCTTGAATGAGCATGCCAGTTCTGGTGTCAGGGGTGGGAGCTTCCCACTGTTTTTATGTGACATCTGCAAGTGTAAACACATTTCTTTTCCTTTCCCCAACTGATTTAGCCCGCTACCGTAGCGAGTAACATTTCCATTAGCCTCCTACCGTTAAATCGCGGAGTAACTATAATCACAAAAACATCCACCATGCAAGCAAACTAATAGAGCAGCAACTGTGGTCATAGCTTATCTCCATCTTACAGGCATTTTTTGTGAGTTCACCACAGTCGGTGCAGAAAACCAATCCCTTTAAAGTTAACCTAATGAAGGGTAATAAAAATGGATGGTTACGATACAGACTAAGGGTTTATGGCTATTCCTGAGTACACTTGCTAGAAAGAAAAACATCATTTCTGTTGTTTACCTTATGTGCAGTACTTAGCAGAAAGGTAGTGTCCTAATGTTGATGCCTAGACTGCTCGGGATTGAAGCAGTGGAAGAGGAATAGTCTGACTTCAGGATACTTCAGAATTTATTTAAAATAATATATATGTAGGTGCTGACAGGTTTAGTTGTGATACAGGCAGTAAAACAGAAACAATTTTAAGGCAAGAGATTAATTGTTTTGGTCTGGACTAAAACAAACTGTGTTTGTATATGTGCAATAGCCATACCTTTCTGTGATTTAGCTTTCTCTTTAAACTAGATTTGAGTAAAAAATAGCTTTCATTGCAGAGCATACTAAGCTTTTGTTTTTCTAAAATCTCAGTTTGGTAAAGCTGAAGTGACTCTGAAGCAAGGTTAACTTACACACAAGTGTTTCTGATCTGGGATTTCAAGGTGCCCTTACCTTCCTCTGAGACTGAAGTCTGGAAACTTGGCAGAAAGCCATCCATGCCGAAGGCTTATCTTGCAGCACAGCTTCTCTCTTCAGGACACAGTTGTACCTGTTAGTATTAATGAATTTGATGGTAGCACCTTCAGTACCTTATGCGCTGTGGGTTTGATTTGTGGGGTTGGGAGGTTTTTTTGTTTTGTTTTGTTGTTGTTGTTTTTTATAATAGAATCACAAATAGGATGGTTATACAAGGTTTTCTAAATAATTGTCTATATGTTAAACATATGCAGTAACAGGAAATTTTATGTAGGAGTAATACTTAGTAACAGTTTGGAGAGAGGACAGAATCTTAATAAGCTTCATAATGAACTACTAGAATTGAAATGTGTAGAAAGTAAATTATTTTGCTTTTTTTTTTTTTTTGCTTTTGTTAATTTTCTTGTTGTAATTAAAAGTGAAATACCGGATTTTTTTAACACCATGTTAGGTGAGCTAACAGCGAGGTGATGCGGAGAGGGAAAGCACAACTTGCTGTGCAGAGCTGCCTGGAAGAAGCAGTAGCAGAATTGTGAGATAATTCCTACCTATATCAGATGCCGCCCAATCATTCTGACAGCCACCCAGACTAAACATCTTGGTAACTCTTTCCAGGATTGCTGCTTAGAGTTTAGCAACTTTCAATGTTTATATACCTTTGTTAAAAGGCAGCTGTTGTTCTGTGTTTCTAAGGATCCTGAAGCAGTAACATTGCGGTAGAAATGAGAGGTACAATAGAAACAATATCTGACCTGGCTCCACGTCCCAAATCCTGGTTTGTCAAATGTATCCAGAATGTGAATTTTCTTGTCCAAATCTGAGCATTTCTTTAGAGCCTGTTTTGAGTCTTTCCCTGCAGAGTGTCTGTTTGAGTGAAAGGACACGGAAAAGCAATGGCTGAGTAATATGCAAACGTTAAGGGAAAGGCTGAAGGGAAATGTATTTTTCAAAAGGTCTTAGTTTAGTTAGAGATTATACAAGTTTTAGAAAAAATGAGAATTCACAAAGAGCTTTACGTGGATTGCCAGAGGGTTTTTTTATTGTTATGTCATCCCTGTCATGTTGTATACCACCCCCCATCCTGCTCTATCCTCCCATTCTCCCCTCTCTTCCTTGGGATAAAGGCGGGGGATAAGAGTGAAATCTGCTGAATGCTGGGTATGACTGGAGAACATCTACAGTGTGCCAGCATCAATCTGTTCTCATGCCCAGATAGGAGGTCTGGTGGGGGAGCAGTCTGCTATGGATCTGCTGAATGGGTACCCCAGTCTGCCAAGGGTCCAGCGAGGTTGAAGCTCAGTCCTCTGGACCAGATGAGTGGCACATCATCCATTCTTCTCTGCAGCTTTATGGCGAAAGGGGCTCTGCAGCTATGCAACTGCCTTGTTACACAGCCATGTGTTAACTCGATGGCACCTCTGTCTCCAAAATAATAGGAACATTCTTGCTTTGGTAAAAATAAAAAAGATGCATTTAAAATATATGTTGGAAGGGCACAACTGTATACAAACTATTTAAAATCTTCTGAGAATTAGAGATTTATTATGTAGTCAACTATACCCTGTAGGAAATCCTTTGTTTCTCCGTAAGGGGCTTTCAGAGTCCCTTTTTTAAATGCACAATGTCATGTTTTAAATGATTCAAACACTTCCTATGATAGCAAATTTAGAAAAGAAGCAGTGAAGTTCAAAGGTGGTATCAACTGAGGGGCTTTGGTCTTTTCCTTTTTCTCTCCCTCTAACTGCTCTTTTAAGTGTCCTTACACATTAAGCATTTCATGTGATTGAACAGTGGTCTGTTCTCAAACTATCCCTTCTGTGGTAATACATGCTAGTAATTAGAAGTGTATGCATTTAGGGTGGAGACAATATGTTCTATTTTTTAAAATCCCATGTTCTAGTAACTTTCAGACACTACTTCATTTCAGTTTCAAGAAATTCATATTTATTATCACAATTTTTGCTTGCAAAGCTAATGAATTATGGAGGACTTCTGATCTGACATCACTGCATTTATTAAGAACTATTTTATGTATATTGGATTAAATACTCTGCCAGTCGTATAGCTGTTGTTTTTATAATAATGTATGAATTTCATTTTCACTTCCTCTTGCCTAAGACCACTGAAATCAGTAAACAGATACAGAAGGGGTGGAGCTGCCTCAGGTGTGCCTTGACTGAATGACCCTTTGGCTGTTGCTCCAGGCAGAAGGATTAGTCCCAATGCAGCCCTGGGAAGGAGTGGGTACATGAGCTGGGAAGCTGGCCTCCCTGGTCAGGGAATTGCCCAAAGCAGCTGTTCCATCCATCCCTGCTAGGGGTGGGGGGGTGAGGTGTCTCCCCACCCTCCATCACCCTAGATTTTACATCCCTCTCCCAGTATTCTGAGTTTCTGCACCATTTTGGATAAGAGGCCATATTGATGATGATGCTGTGGGTTGGACAAGACGACCTTTGAAGGTCCCTTCCAACCCAAAGCATTCTATGATTCTGTGTGTACTGATTAAATGCATGTGCCAGTTGCGGTACACATGCAGACTCCTATAGTTTCGTATTCCCTGCAAAACATCTTTTTTTTTTTTTTTTTTGGTGGCAGGAGACTCACGCTGAATGGAGTAGAACTTCTTTCCCTCTACTAAATGTTATATCTTTAACAGAGTTTTCCTGATACATTATTTTCATCTTCTTTTTTTTTTTATTTTAGGTAAGTGGAACATTCTCTTCATGACTTGGGGATGCATTTAATTGCTGTGGTAAGTGTTGTCCATCATGTGAATATAGGGACCAGCTGTGTGTAACTTAACACTATAAGTGGCTTCACAAGTGGTAGTGGATGGTTTCTAGAAGGCTGCATGTATGTGTACGCACTCTGCTTCTCCTGCATGAGTTGTTGGTGATTTTGAATATGGAAGACAGTGTGTCCTCTACAGATCGGCTCTGTTGTACAGCTTGCAGGTATCCTCCATCATTTTTATGCATATGAATGTGGTCTAGTAGTAGCTTGTAATGTTGCGTTTGGTTTTACGATATAGAAGCTTGTTAGCTGAAGTAGTTTCTGTGTTTTGGTTTTGGCTACTTGTCCTGCAGATTTCATCTGTTATTGTAAAAAATGTTGTTTTCCTTAACTCCTTTAGCATTGTTTCAGACTGCTTTGTGGTAGCACAGTTCTGATTGTTAGTGGCTAGGACTTATAGCTGTATGCATTTTTTTTTTTAATTGCAAATTACTGTATTAGTTGAGATGTGTATGTGAAAAGGAAAAAAAATTTAAATTGTATACCTAGCCAGGAGTAAAATGAATGCTCGAGTTTGCTTTTGTGTGCTAGCTGTTCCTGATGGACTATAGCTGTGTGAAAGGGAAGGATGGGCTATATTTTAGGAACTTGATTTTTAGGTGGTAAGGGAGGAGTTTTCTATTTGGGACATGATGATTTCACAGGGTTTTTGCTAAGTGGGTATATGATGAATTGAGGCAGTGGACTGCAGGAGAAACTTCCCTTTGTGTTTTTGGTGTTGTCCTGGGAAATGCAATATGCGTGTAATCCTCCTGTTGAAAGGACTGTGATCTTACATTTTAGCATCATCTATTTAGTTGTGGTTCCGAAATAAAGTTTTCTAACCCTGCTTGAGTTTTGGTTTCTTTTGGAGGGGTTTGGGGGTTTTTTGACCATAAATCTTTATCCTATGTGTTTTTTATTTATATATTGGGTTAAAAAATTCATTACTTATGGCAGTAGTATTTTAAGCATATCCAGCATGCCTAGTCTTTGCCAACAGCATTATTTATGTTGAAGTTATTTTTGGATGCAGGTGAAGGTTGTGCTAGTGTAGAACAGCTCTTCATTTCATTGCCTCTTTTTCAATAGATTTTTAAAGATGTATGCAGTTCGCACACTATAACAGAAAAGTGCAATTCACCTTTTTAACCAAATGAGGTTGATTTCTCTTGTGATTATCTTTTGTTACTTTATCAAAAAGATAAAAATAAAAATTTTTAAACAATAGGTTATTAAGTATGCAAGTGATGGATCTGTAATATGTCCGGCTTTAGAAGGACCATAAGAAGGCTTGGCACAGTCTACTTACACTGGTGTGGCTTTTTCCTGTGGAAAAATCTAATTGTATAGTTAAGGCTCTACTTGTAAAATTCATGTTTTGCTCAAAGCACTTGCGAATTAGCTGAATGATACCCAGCTGTGCTTTTGGGCAGTGTTTTGGGCTTTTTTTTTTTCTTGCTCAATACTACATCTAGATCAAAATTGGATATTTTTTTTAGAGCTATAGACTATTGCAACTGCAGAACTAATACTGTGAATAAGAAGCTAGTACAGCAGATAAAATCACAACATGTGTATGATTCTGTACATGTTTAAATAAAAAGTTTGTATATTTATACATGTTATCCAGTGATTCAAAAGTCTTCGAGTGCTTAAAGTAACTTAAACCCCCCAAAACCCTAAACCTTTTGATAACGTGTAAGTCTTAAGTAGGTTGTATTCAAATTATGGTTGTTTTTCAACTAGGATTCATTGACCTGATAAAGAATGTTTACTTCTTGTTTAAAAAAAATTGAATTTAGAATAGGAAAGTACTTATTTGCTTCAAATGTCTTTTCCATTCACCTATGCTTTTCACAGAACATGTGCCAAAACGTTTGATTTTTAAAAATGTTTTGGTTTTTTGGTCTTACATTAAATTTGTTATCCAAAGAGACAGGTAGAAAATTTCAAAACAGCTTTAAAAAAAAAAATCTGATCACTCCTTACCAACGGAAATAGTGTTTTATTGTCTGGTGATGTGGAGTAGAAAACTGACAGCTCTAAGAAGTATAAATTATCCAAATGGAAGAACATTGCCTGCCAAAACTGGATAAACAAACTTGTGGAAATTGTCATCCCTCTTGCTTTAGCTGACTGTTGGCTGTGTGGTTAGAAAGACCAGAAACTATCCTACCAGTGATACCTGTCATAATGGAAGGGGGAAGCCATGTGCGTGTGTATCATTATACACAAACTACCTGCTCGTGAGTTGCCAGTGGTGTACGTGTGAAGGAAACTGTGCGCTTGAGAACATAGTTATATCAGTGTCAAGCATAGTTAGATATTATTTATTAGCTTTCAAATTTTATCTCCTTGTTAGGTAGAAACACCTAAAACTGAATTCATGGCAGACAAATAATTTTTTCTTGAAATGTACTTAAAAACATTTTACTTTATATGCTACGCTGAGGTCCATGCCCCATGCTGTTTCCAACCCTGTTATAGTTTCCTATTAAAGAGACAGGACTAGAAAGACTGGGAAATAGAAAAATGGGAAGGTGAAGCAGGTCAAGTTTTGTACTTGTGTAGGCTTTTTTCATATTTGTGCTTTGAACCCTTTTTAGAGTGACAGAGGCACACAAATGAGGTGTTGTTGGAAAAGCTACCTCAAACGAGTGTCAGGGCAAACCTGTGCTATGGCTTTTCATGACCATATAGAGTCCAACAGCTTGACAGCTGCACCCCATTTCAGGTGTTAATGGTACACTGATACACCTTCTTTTTTCTTGCAATTCTTTTTTCAGCTAAGGTAGCTTTCAAATTTCCATAGAGAAACCTTAAGAGAAGAAAATGATGTTGTGGAAGTAGAGAAAATAAGTCTTGAATCTGTATATACAGCAAACGTTTTAATTAGTCTGGCTTTGCAGGCTTTCTTGGTCTTCATTATTTTAGGCAGTAAATGTTTCTAGTGTCACTTTTCCGTACTCAATCACTTGCTACATTCCTACTGATCAAGTTTAGTTAGATTTTCAGAAATCAAATAGCTTTTCTTTAAAACCTTTAGCTTACAACTTCTCTTACCAGTTGCTTGTTCCTTTGTATTAACAGCTAATTAAAGACATTAAAACAGCAAAAGAAACAGCTGTGCCTTTTGCTGCTGCTCAAGGAGACACCAAATGTAAAACGACTGTCAAAAACTTTTAAACAATAAAAATCTTATGTTTCAAAATAGCTATTCAAAATAACAGTTCAAGTAATAAATGTTGGATTTGGAATTCGTAACAATTCCTTTAGACTTGTGAAGTTTGCTATGTGTGTATGGGAGGAGAAAGCATTTCCGAACAGCTCAGCAGGTTAGTGCAGCTGAACATGGTTTTGAGGCATGCCTGGAGTGCATGTATTCCTAGGTGGGTAAAGGCTATCATAAAGTTTCTCCATGTGGCTAATGGGATAATTTTCCTTTCAGAAAGAATACTGGATTTTGTGGTGGTTGTTGTTTCATTGTTTTCTTTTCGCTTGCTGCATTTCTCAAATTATTTTTTCTTAAAACTTTTTTGCTAGACTGTATATTTATTAACAACATTGATTTTTTTAAAAAATCAATTTTAGAAAGTGCTTTTTATCTTAAAGGATACATTATTGCATTTCAAGATGTTTCATGAACAAGAATGAAGCAAACAAAAACTCAGTCTTCTGACAGTACAAGGTGCAAAAAAACCAAACCACCCTGTCGTATCTTTGGAACAGATGTGAAGGATGCGATGACAGATTGCTTCTAATAAACTTACTTCCACTGCAGTAATCTGTTAAGCAACATCAGCTTTGCTTTTCATGCTGGTACTATTGAGATTTTCCCAAGCAGCCTTATTTCTACAGCAGACTGGTTAAGGTTACCTGTCAGCCTCCACTGAGAAAGACCCAGTGGCTTTCATTGAACTACACCACACTAAAATAATAATCTAAAAGTTTTGAAACTGTGTACATGTGAATGTATGTATGCATGTAGGTGTAAACAGGTATGTAGCAAAGCAGGTTTATAATGTCAATCTAGCTTCATTAGACTTCCTAATTTGTTGTTTTGACAATCCAAACTACATTACTTTTCTGATTTTACACACATTTTGTATTGCATTGTGATCTCTTCTAGCCCATGACCTCACCTTTACCTTACCACATTTTAGTGGGATTAGTCTGAACTGCGTTCCATAAAGCAAAAAGCACGTTAGTTGCTTTAATTCAGAAGTCCAGTCCAGAGGGACTGCAGTCAGAAGCTTATAATTGTAATTTTTTTTCTTTTTTTTTTTGGTCTTTGGTTTCTTGAATTTGAAAGTGAGGGGTGAATTTGTGTGGAAATAATAGTATAGTCCCAGAAGACGCCCGTGAACTTCCATAGCAGGATTTGTTTCTTTATGCTACAGTGAGTAGAACCACTCTGGACAGCAATAATACTGAGCTTCTGTGAGATGCGGTTTCAGATTACTTGTTTTACTTGGCTTGCTCAATGTCCCTTGAACAAACCTAGTGTGCAGTAAGTTAGAGGTGATACGTTGTCTTGTTAAACTGGAACTCTCAGAATGGACTGAGATCCTGTTGAGAGCACTTAGGTCAGTGTTTAACCTGACCTCGCTTATGCCAGTCAAAGCAGGATATTGAAACTAAGCATCTTCTAGTTTACATGTTACCGGGGCAGTCAGCTAGACTTAAGACATTTTATGATACCTCGAAAATACCTTGATATTTTTGTGCTTTTTCCATCACTATGGAGGACAAACCGAAAATCAAATTATCAGGTGTTGCACATCAAAACCAGATGTTAAAAAAGAATCATAATAATTTTTATGGAGGGGAATAACGCCGGAGTATTTAAGTGCTGCGAACATGCAAAAAATTAACCATCATCTCATGGACTGCTACATAAGTATTGATCTATGCATTTTACTACTATGAATTTTTTTTTAAACTAAGTGGAATTTATGAATTACAACTGAAATCCATATTTTAAAAAGTTATTTATGAAATATTTAGGTGAAGCAATTGTTATTTTGTGATTATTGTTTGAAAGACTGCTTTCCTAATTATATGAATTACCTGTCTTCCTCTGAGTTTGACTGACAGGTAACAGTAAAAAGCTCTTTTATAGCTTATTAGTAATGGCTTCTTTAATATGGTTATTTTTAATATTTTGCCAGCTGTGAGGATTTCTCTCTCTTCTATATTCAGAGCTTAGTTTTTCCTGTATGGAAAAGATGGGAAGAGAAGCTTGTAAATACCTATAGCAACGCAAATATGATGAATAACATCACACGTGTTGACAACAAATATTTTTAACCTTTATTTACAAATGTAATTAAGAACTGAAAAGATAATCTTAAAATAAAATCATGGGGGAGAGCTGTATGCATGGTAAAATCTGCTCTTTTATTAATGCACATTTTCAGTACTCATTTACATTGTTATTTCCCGAAGTCCCTGCAACTGTTAAATTATGCAAATCAAGTTACCATAATATTCAGTGCCAAAATGTTTTATTTAATAGCAGTCATTAATTTATTTCTCTAATCAAATCCACTAGGAAATCATTTTAAATGTATCATTTTGTTTTAAATAGGTCCCAGTTCAGCAGAATGAGAACCTGTTGGACTTTACAATCGTGGGATTTTTTTCAATGTGTACGTGACAATTCAGCAGTGATGCCCCCCTCTTCCTCTCCCATTTACCCAGTAATTTTGCATAATGGGAGAATCAAACAATATATTTAAACATGGCATAACCAGATATTTTATAATGTGATGAATAACTACTGTTGTTAATGCTTCTGCTCAAAGCTGAGCATTGTAAGAAAGAGTTGAAGCAGACCTGAGAGAACTAGGGTAGCACCTCTGAGAGACGGTGAACGCAATGCTAATGAGATGGGGAAAAAAATCTTGCATATCTCCAGGTCTCTGATTCACATGATCTTTAGAATAGAATACAAGGACATCCTGAATGCTGCAGTGAGGGAAATTCAAGCAGTTTCTTGATCTCCCCAGTAAAGTGATTTCTTTCTAAGCCTTAGCAAAGGGGAGGATGGGGAATTTCCTCTTGATTCATACCTCATGTGTATTTCAAGTGTCCTATTTAGAGAGGGAAATTTTGAGGCATGAAAACGTGATTTTGTTTACTGTGAGTGCAAGAGCAGCATGATTATGGAGTTAGAGCTGTGACAGGCTTCGGGAGGACTAAACATAACTTAAAGGGTCTGTGATCCAAAAATACCACTCAAGAAACACATACATAATTTCTTTTTGTCAGAGGAAGGTATTTCACCCGAAATCCTGAAATTTAGGTGGAAAATATAAAGCTTTTATATATACATATTTACAAGCAAAACCTGGATACTGGGTAGCTTTTCTTTCCACTAAACTGTAAACCTTCGCAATGCCCGCCCCATCCCAATACTCTTGTGTAGCCATGGCAGGAAATTAAGTTCAGTGCAGGACTGGAGATAACAATTGTCTCTCCTCCTGTATCTGACACTTCTTTTACCTTGTTCCGTTGCAGGGAAGTTCTAGCAACTCGTTTGCTTTCACGCGAGTGAAATATTTTTGCAGGACAAATAAGGTTAACTTTACACCACTTAAAAACCACAGGGAGCAGAATATCCTTTTGTCTCTGAGAACATGCAAATGAGATTCTTGTCTTACTGAAAAATAGGACATTTCTGGGTTAATTGCTGGAAATGACCAATTACCCAAACACCTCCAATGAAAGAAACACCACCATTCCTACTATCTTTCTTCACAGAAATTATAATCTTTAATCTGTAGCGCATTCACCAGAAGACTACATGGTTCTTATTATTCAGCTTTGTGAATACCTGGTAAGGTTGTTACCTTTCTGAAATTAGGTGGAACAACAGTTCTGATGACAGTGCATTGCCTCAAACCCATCAGCGTCCATCTTAGTGACAAGTTACAGGTCCTTAAGCATGTGAAGCGACGTGAAAAAGTAGACAGGTGGCCATCACCTCATATTTTCCTGTCTTTCCTCTATGCAATTTAATACAACGCTGAACAGGCTAATTCCTTCCACGTCCATTATTCCTTCTCAGCATCACTTCTAGAAGTGTTGCTGTAGGAAGCAGAGGAATTAAAGTATTGGAGAGCATGACCATTGCTCATACGGGGTGAAGGACAAAACAAGGCTGCCCTGGTCTCATCATACTTCCTCCCTCCCCAGCCCCTCTTCTGTAGGTAGTCTTCAGGAAGATCTGGCAACAAGGACGGACATTTCTGGCTTTTATCTTTAAAGTATTCTATAATTATTTAGATTTTTAATATACTTATTTAATGTACGCTTTTCATGCAACCCCAACATAAGTAACATGAAGGGGTGTATGTGTCTTTTTTTATGTAGTTAATGATGCTTACCTCTGTATGTAAAATACAAGGACTTGAAAGACATTAGAAGAATATTTAGAATATTAGAATATTCTAATTTAGAATATTAGAAGCTTATTTCTTTGCTTTGAAAACTGGAAAGTTCTTAATACTGAGCAAACACTTATTTTCATGCTCAGGACCAATTTTTTTAATAATTATTTTCTGAATCAATAACATTCAAAACAAGAATGGCACACAGAAAAAAGATACTAACATTAGCCAAAATAACGTAATCTGCCTTTGCCTAATCTCCCCGTGTATAGATGTTCTACTGCGACAGAATTAAATATTCCATTTAACTTTAAATAAAATAAAACAATGAACAAAAGCAGCAAGCAAAATTGCTATCTCCCTTTTCTGCCTTCCTCTTGTCTTTGTTCTTGGCAGATTTCTTGTCTGTTATATATTCCTGCATTCCCAAGTTATAAGGCTCTCTGCTGAATCTCAATGACAAGGAAAAGTCTCAGCAGGTTTATTCTTTAGCGATCTGACCTTTCCTCTGTCAACTTGTTTACTTACAAACAGTTCTACACCTTTGATTCAACCTGCAGTTTCCTGAAAAGCAAGAAGCAAAACTTATAAGTTTGCCTCTCTGCTTCTGGGGTCTGTAATTTCTGTTGCAGAATAATAGTTTGGACAATTAAAGGAAGGTTGTGAGGGGGGTTTTCAGAGCTCTGGGTTTCCAGCTTGGAATTCTGTAGGCATTTTTTCTATCTTGAAGTGCTGTTTTCCTCGACATGGTGTCAGATGTTAATTGGACCAAACAGAGGCAACCCAGCGCTGACTGCTAACTCCTGTTGCTTTACACAGAGTTAAAATGCAGTAGAGAAAGC
Source organism: Buceros rhinoceros silvestris (assembly GCF_000710305.1). Classification (NCBI taxonomy): domain Eukaryota; kingdom Metazoa; phylum Chordata; class Aves; order Bucerotiformes; family Bucerotidae; genus Buceros; species Buceros rhinoceros. The sequence continues at coordinate 87,761 of NW_010397078.1, read as the reverse complement.
CAGCTCATCAGTCCTAGGCTTTTTCCAGTTTTCTAGTTGAATTTCTTGAGGGTCATCTAGAAATACTTTTAAAAACCCAGTAGTGTGAGGAAAGGGTGGCTGTGGGCTTGAGGAATGAGGGAAGCCTCTGTCAAACCTCTCAGCAACTCGCCTGTCAGCCTGAGCCTTGCTTTCAGGAATAATAGTTTTCACCTAGGTCCCACTTCTCCCTCACCATGTTTATATCTGTCCCCAGTGACTAGACTCACCTTAGCTAATCTGGATTTACCTAATCTACCTACTTCTAGCACTTCTGTGAGCATACGTGGTTTTCTATCAGTCTTGCTGGTCATGGAAAGTGCGCAGATCTTGGAGGGTTTTTTTAATCATCACAACATGATAGAGATTGACCTGGTACATACCAGTGTATTCTTAATCTAACAAGATTTCCTCAGCTGAAGACTGTCCAAAGTTCAGAAAGCACATATCCTTTTATTAGGATGTTTATTCTTGTCATGTATCACAGCGTGTTCTATAAAACAATCCTGATTTTTCTTTTCTCTCCTTCTTTCTCCTTTCAGGATTTGGTTGTACCAATGAGTATTTTTTTTTAAGGTAATAAGACATGACATAGAAGGTGTTTAGATGAATAAATGTTTGCATAAACTACCTACCACTTTGGTCACCTTCTGTAGCTTTTCCTCTCCCAGATTTCTCTCTAGAACAGCCTTTTTCTGCTCATAGCTTGGGAGTGTGCTTGGGGACATTCCTAATGCCTGGCAAGTGCTGGAATCTTTCAGGGTGCTCAGGATGGCAAGGTGGACTTCTCTACCAGCACTCAGTGAAGACAGCTTGTAGTGAGGATTTTTTGAGGGGAATTCCGTGATTGTTTGTTGCACCTATTACCAGTTAGCATTATTCACAAATATGTTGGTTACTCATTAAAGCCCAGATTCTTGAAGTTATTTATGTGAGCACCTTCTGTGGGTTTCAGTATGGAAAACTTCTGCGGAAGATGTAAGTGACTTCTAAAACTTCATGAACATTTACAACCAGCTTGCACCCAGCTTTATTTCGTTGGTAGACATTTGCTGTGCTGCTGCATACTGTCACATGTAGAAAGTGGGTAAGGGAGCTTAAAGTGTATTTGCAGATTGGTTGCTTGTAAGTTATGTCCTTCAAGAAGATGGTGGCTTTTTTACTTTCCCCCAACCATGTGGTATAAAGCACCTGAAAACGTGCAAATGGAATGTAATAATTTTTGTGCTCTGCAATTTTTACTGTTTTGTATCCTGCTTTATTGCCCTTCATCATCAGAGATGTTTGTGTATCTACTTCTGAGCTTATTTTTACTAAGATATGATTAATTTGTATAGAAGAAATAGTAAATAATTTTAATGTCCCTGCTTATCTGCAAAGACTGTTGTTCAAACTGTACAAAGGATCAATGTTACTGACGTTTAACGACCTTTCATGACACCAGTTTCAAGTGCCAAATTTGAAGCAATTGGTACCGGTTGATAATCTTCACCTGAAATTCCCAAGTGGTTCATAGAATCATCTGGTTGAAAGAGACCTTTAAGATCGTAGAGTCCAACCATTCACCCTGAACTGCCAGTACTTTTAAAAGTTTAGTACTTCTGTATTTCATCAAGTACAGAATTATAATGCTTTTATATTGCAAATATAAATTTTCAAATATGTATGATTGCAAATATATAAGGGTTTCTTTAAGAGTAAGCTGAAATTTTGTGTAACTTGACAAGGCAATCAAAGTGAAAAGAATGCTGACTAAAAAGGCTAAGATATCTAACTATCCTTATTCTGAGTGAGTTGGTGATAGTGCTGGTACAGCCTGTACTCTCTTATGGGTGGAAATTTCTTCTGTTACGTATCTATTTGTCTTGGTCATGTGACTTGGAATGAATCTTTCTTGAAACTACGCTGCCTTTTCTGATTTCAGTGAAGGAAAGTTTCAGTCCTAAACCAGCTTCTTGTGAATGCGTTTGCTGGATGAGGCTAAAGCGTGACTATTAAGCCAGGTTTTGCATGCCGCAGAAGCATACTCAGAGATGGGAAAACTTGCATATTTGTAGGATTCAAATATACAATACTCTCAGCTCTTTATACTGTCTTTTTGTTTTGTTTTCAAGTTTTAATTATTAGTAATAGATCTGGTTTTTTAATAAAATGAAACTATGTAGAGGTAGGGAAGTGATTTGAAATTAAATACATCTTTGAAGGTTAATGGGCAATATGTTCTTAAAGTAATCTGAAGACCATTAGGAAGATGTAGAATAAGTAAAACGTATGTTCTTAGCAATTATGTAGAGAATTTGAGAAGGGATCAAAGTCCTAATTCTAGCCTTAGCAGCCTGCATAAGATTTCTGCCTGTGGAATATAACAGAACGCTTTCCACTCAAAACACAAACAAATGAGTGGTATTGGTAAACAGTGATGCAATAAACTGAAGGGGCTAGAAAGCTTGTAATGCTAATGCTTTGGGTATTACTTCCTCTCGCTTCATAGGGGTTGTAGAAACTGCTTGGCAGGTTTATAAACTTTACTCCTGAGGGAAATGCTCTGACCAACAGAAATGCAATGACAGCTAGAATGAATATGTGTCTGTGTGCATTCTGATTTGTATAAAAGCTGTGCATTATTTCAGCTTGTCTTCTACCCAACTAGTCAAGGAAGGAAGATGCCTCTTTGCTGAAATTCTTCCTATTCTGTGTTTTAAATATCATAAATCCCTCAAACTTTTATTATTCCTTTCTCGTAAACCTTTTTCAAAAGAAGGCCAAACACAGCATTTTGGCAATAGGGTATATATTACGTAATATGCTCAAAACAATAGTTTTCCGAGTTAAAGATGTTGGCCTTTAGTCAACTACATCATTGCTGCTAAGAGAAACCTGAAAACTGATAACAAACCTCACCTCCATTAAATGTATTTGCTCAGCAGATAAATATTGCTGAAAATTAAGTTACGTCCGTGGTTCACTCAAATTGAGCAAAATGATCCTTGGCATGCTTTAGTCCTGCAAATTGAAGCCATAGCTGACTTAATCTTTTCAGTCAGACATTTATGTGTATTTCTCACAGGCAAATGCATTGCACATTTAGGAAGTCACTGGAATGTGTTGCAAAAAATAAAAAAATTGTTTAGCAGAAGATCCATCTATCATCAACAGGGATGACGTTTCATTTAAGTGTGCTGAATGCGTATTTGTGTAAGAAATGGGACACCCTGACACTATTGCACATACATCTTTGCTATTACTGTTGTGCTCTCTTCTAAGAAGCAAATTTTTGCCAAAGTGTGTTTTAGAATGCCATGAGTACTTGATGCTCTAGGAATCCCAAGAATCTGTTACGCAGTGGAGAATTGTCTCTGGAAACGGTAGATCCTAAAAGCCACACGGATGATTTCTTGGGGTGATCTAGTGGCCACAGTAGCAGTATCCTATATTACCACATACTTTGCCAGGTTGGTGTGCCTCTGGCACTTTTTTTGACTCTATGTTGATGAAATGGAATGCCTTTGGCATTATTTTGCCTCCTATGTGGCCATGGTGGCAGCACTGGTGTTAAATGTCTGCTAATATATATGCCTCATGGAGACATTTGTTTAACTTTGTAATATGAGATTTCCCACCAGCTATTCATCACCTCCTCTAAAGGAAAGTAGCAGGTCACATAGCAGCGAGCCAGGTTGTTCTCATTCGTGGTCCTTCTGGGGTAAGGGAAGTTAGGAGGAGTAGAGCTTGAAATGGCAAAATTTGTGATGCCAAACTTAAATGAAGTAGAAATATCAGTTTATTTTGTTAGATGTCTCTCAATTATCTTGTTAAAAAAAGGTGGTAGCAAGTTATTCTCAGATCTTTATTTTGTTTGGTAATATCTTGAGCTGCACTCTTAAATTGTTTGTGTATTTATAAAAGTATGATAGATATGTTAAATTAAGCTTAATGTATTACTTTGCTTGTTAAAAACAAAGTACTGAATGTCTCTAAAGTACAAGCCTTCACATTTAGAAAAAAGCATATCATAATTTTAAATAAAGTGAGGCTGTAAAGGAATTATCATCATCATAATGATGATTTTATAATACTCTGTTTTGGAGCTCATAATATGTCAAATTGTAACGTGATATGGAGATATAGAAAATTTGTTGTAAATGTCTAAAAAAAAAAAAAAAAAAAAAAAAAAAAAAAAAAATTTGAGAGCAGCAACATGTTATCGATGCTCTCGGATGTGGTGTTTGATCACGGGGCAAGAAAGCAGTACCTGCAGAAGATCGAACAGGATCAGGTAAAAGGTAGGTTTTAGAATTTGCATAGTGTCTGAACCTTTTTTCAAAAATTTATCTCACACTGTGGCTTCATCTGTGGGGGCTGGTGATCTTCTGTGTAAGAGAATTTTGTTATGTTATTCCAGTGAAGTGACTGTACACAGTCAGTTGTTATAATTTTGTCAATAGCGAATCCATTGTTTGTGGTATCAGAACAGGAATACTTTAAAGCATGGTCAAATCTCTATTTTAAAAACATATTGAAAATCTGTTAGTAATAATCAAGTAAATGAAATACATTAGAAGCTGATCTTAAGGATTATTTCACTTCAATACAATTTGGAATATTAAGTTTGAACAGTGTTACAGTCAATCCCACCTATGGCCAGATTACTAGTCTGTGTACAGCAGATCGGTGGCACAGTACTTCTTGCACGCACTTGAGAAGAATTTCTGCAAGCGTGTGTGCGTGTATATAAATGTATGGTAGCTTAACATGTACCACATGAAATTTAACAAAACCCACCAAAAACCCAAAACCTCCTGTGGGTTCTGTCAGGTGCTGTATATGCCAAGTAGAGTAGAAACTCCCTCACTTAACCATCAGTGAATAACATGGTAATCTTTCAGCATTCAATATGTCTACTCCTGGGGGAAAAAAAATACATTAGAGTTAAAAAGGAGACTGAAGTCAAGGATGTGTTTCTGTTCCAGTTGGCATTTTAAGTAGCAGACTTCTGATTTGTGGCATTCAGCTGAAGGAAGAAGGGATTCCTTTTGGAAGGCAGAGAAAATACTCCCCCACGTACTGCAAAAGCACTAGCAGAGCTGCCCTTCAGTGACCCTGCCATTTGTCCTGGCCTTTGCGTATGCCTCCTTCAAAGCACGGGCATCATAACATATGCTCAGCTCCTCCGGTTCCCTGGCCTGTCTTAAACCCTGCAAACACGGATGCACCTATCTGAATCCAGAGAGGAGTCTTGTCCCAAGTACTCCAATATGAGTGTAGTGCGTGGCTGCTTCAGTTCATGCTGCCCAGTCTTCCTCTGAACTGTTTAGCTAAAGCTGCTTTTGCAGCTGGAAAATAGGAATGTAGAGTTTGCTGATATCCGCTTGTTTGTTTTTCCTCTTCTGTGTTCTTCAGCTGTCAGTCGATGCATTCTGTTGTTAAAATGAGTTGCCTGTTCAGCCACATCACCACCGTATTTGCATTTTCAACTCTTGTTTTGAACTTTGGCTCCTTCTAATTTCACTACCATTTACTACCAGTCATATTGTTGTCATTACATGTGACAACCTGTTTCATTATCAATGGGAATAAAATGGCAGAAAGCCACTCTGCGTTTTTTCAAATGGCTTGCAACTGATCTAAGTGGAAGACTAAAACTTATAGCCGTTGCGACCCTCAACATCTGCATTTCAAACCATGCTTTCTTTTTGTTTTGCGTTGCACAAACCTGCTACTTCAAAATTACTGTGTCCTCTGTATACCTGATTGGATGCCCCCAAAATCATGGCTGACTCTACTACAGTCATGGTCTCTGCACTTCCCAGAGAGTAAGAGCCATGGGTCATTCTTCCAAAGCTTTCTAAATTGTGGGAGAGGCTGACCAAAGTCTGAGGAAAAGTGTGACTGAACTGGATGTAGCTGTTTTTTTTCTTTTTAAACTTGCGTGGTGTATCTTAAACTTTATATGAAATACAACGTGGAGATTGTATCAATGGCATTTCTAATCATAGGATTTCTAGTTCCCTTTCC